>NW_010415597.1:6518-11005 GCF_000710305.1 Buceros rhinoceros silvestris
TTTCCCTACCAGATTTTCTTCTGTGCAAGGATCACCGCTTGAAATGAAGTGAAAAAAACGCAAGAACTGTAAAACAGTACTGCTGAATCACACGGCTCAAATGGAGCAATTCCAAGCACTTGGTTCCACAACCAGCCAACATTTCAACTAACATAATTAAAAATGCATGCTTTCCATTCAGTAAACGAACAGTAATTAATGTGAAAAACTAGGTTTACGCCAGGGAAGGAAGTAAGAGGCTGTACATACCTACTGCTTCTAGGAAAACTTCCTGCTGTGTCATGCATTATGATGTGAAGACTACAAGGTCAAAGAAGTGGGAAGTTTTATCTATTCATCCCTGATCCATTCCCTTTCTTTAAATGGCTTATTTAAGTCCTAGCAAGAGCCTGTGCCTTGGGAAGAAAACCTATCACAAGCCACCCCCTCACCCCCCATTCTTCCTATAGAGATTATTTTTCTGAAGTGCCTTCCAAAGCAAACAACCTTTTTATTTTCTAATATTTAGTATTTATAGTTTTGATGGGTACCAAAGGATTTCATATTGTAATAATAATTAAAAAAACCCTAAATATCAACCCTCCTAGGTTTTTTAGAATTCTCTAATTAAAAGAAATGTTATTTTGGATCACTGAAAATTTTCCTTTAGCCGAATAGCAATCTTTTGTTTTTCATGAGAACCTTCAGGAGCTGATTTGGATAAAACCAGAAGTGACTCAGCAGAAGCAACACCCCTCCTTCCAGCAGCGTTAGAGATTGTTTTCCCCTGAGGTTTTGCTTAGCGCTTTGGCTCCAATCAAACTGCGTTTACTGATAATTGACTGTTGATGAGAAAAATACTCTAGCCGGCTCCTCCAATGCAGCTATGCTATTTTTCATTACTCACCATCTATAAAGTCAGCATGTCTCAGTGGCACAGAGCCTAGGTGGCCATGCCTTCAAGGAAAGCCACGGGGGTCATGAGTGGTTACATGAGAAGGTATCTAAGCAGTAGATCTGTGGTGTGGATGTGAAATCTGACAACTCCAGACTTCAAAACTAAAAGCAAATGCAATTCCTGCCTTTCAGAGGAAAAAAACCAAACCAAACCACCAACAAAACAAACCCAACCCAAACCAAACAACAAAATCTATTATGAGACAGCTTTTTCGGTGTGCCCTGTGTCCTTATCACTAATGAAAGGTTCTCATTTCTGTCTGACAGATTGCCACGTGTCACTAAAGCAGACGTACCTATGCAGTTTTGATTCTGTTTAGCAGGTGGTTGAACCTGTCAGGGTTTGAGAATAATTGGAAATAGTTGGAAATAATTTACAGAAGAAATCTGAGGGCTCGTAGGGGAGCTTCCCACAGAAGCATAAGCACGAAGATCATTATTTCTTAGACATCCCTTTTGCTAAGCAAATTATGACAAAGGAGGTCTCATTAACCCCAAGACTGCCCATTTCCACTATTTTATTGCTTGTATTTTGATACAATTTTTTAAAATAACACAACTCTAAGGATGCCATGTGAAAAATGTTAATCTCAGATGTAAGATTTTGAAAATTGATGAATCTTACAGTTGTCAGAACAACATTTGGAAATGTAAATAAAATGCACCCTATAAGTAATCAAGCTATGTAAAAAAATCAAACAAAAAAGCCCAAGCCTAACAACGTATTTTAAAAAACTCTTATTATATTTATACCTCTGCTATGCTTGGGAGTTTTATTTTTCAGTTGACGGCACTGAAAAAGAGACCTAAGCCTTGCTTGAAATGTGTTCACTTTTGTGCTGCAGACTTTCAGCCTGGAAACTGAGTAAGAGCGTTGACTCATTATGACTGGATTGGTTGTCATCATGCAAAAACACTAACTCTCAGTATCAGGTTAATTCCTCTTAATAATGGTTTTCATTATCTAGGAGGCTTATAAACATTATTTCTATGACTTCATTGTACTATTTAGGATACTTAATTTAAGGTTCAGCCAGCAGAAAGAGAGTTTCTCTCAAGGTCTCATGTAGATCTTACAAACTGCACTTAAGCAGGGCTTGAGGGAGGCATATACAGAGAAAAAATATCTTCTTAAACATATCATATAACACGAAAGCAAATGATGTCATTAATTTTAAGGACTTAATTGAACTAGCAGGCCCTCTGGTTATTCCTACATCTCTACCAAAACCAGAGTGAAATCTGGACAGCTGAGATAGAAGCTTTTAACTGCAGTATCTAATGGTCATGCTGGAAGAGGAGTTACGAGGTGCACGTCCTTTCTTCGCAAGGAGTAGATTTAGTGGAGAAGTGATTTTGGTGCGAGAATGGCCGAACAATCCCACCTCGTGGCTTTTATCCGAAGACATGTAGGCAAATGGAAGCCTCTTGGAAAGCCCTTGAATGCAGCGGCGAGGCACAAATGTTCCCACTTCATGGGATTTCACCAGCAAGTCAGGGTCTTACTACTGTTACCACAAACAACACTGTCACGATAAGCAGGTCCCACATAGGCACCGGCATACCTACACTCTGCTTCCTTTTCTCAACTGTGTGCCTCAGTTCCTTCCTGAACTATGCAAAGTCACACCATGCTGATTTCCAGCACTGAACACAGAAATAGGTACAGCAATACAGGCAGATTGCCACTGCTGGCATGGATGTTTGGAATATCAAAATAGTTAATTATTAATTAAAAGCCGTATTACAGTGAATGTAATCCTTTCCCCTTAGCCTTAGGCAAATGCTGCATCAAAATGATAGAAAATTAAGATCAATAAGCTTGAAACACAAGTTAAAGTGAAATATTGAATTACCATTTGGTATCTTATTACAGTTTATCTGGAGAGGATTTCCCTGAAGTTCTGTGTTAGGAGCAAAAATCTGCATTTAGATGGAGATGCATTAGTAACGCAAGAGCTAGTTCTTTGCAAGTCACCCTGTGTCTGCAGAACAGCAGCATTAATTTTGCTATTTAAAAATAAAAATGAAATAGTTTATAGACTGATTTTCCTTTCATTCTTTGTAGTTTTACGCTTGTGATTAGACTGACTTCACTGGAGTTAATCTTGATTTACGCTGACAGAAACAAAGGAAAAATTGTGTGCTTGATTTCTGTGCAGCGGAAACTGCAAAACTGGGTGTCGCAAGCAACGGTAATTTACAGTAAAGCACGAACTGCTTTTAATACTGACAGAGCACAGAAGTACCACAAAGGGTTGCCGAGTCTGCTGGGAGGGGACAGGCTAGCGGCATGACCGCCATAGGGGTCATGGCACCCATCCCATCAGGGCCGAGGGGAGTTTTGAATAAGCAGAGATTGCATTGGGCAGATTTTCTAACTGTTGTAACTTCTGGTACCTGGTTTTGTAGCACAGAACAGTAGTTTTGTAATTTCAACAGATTCGTACGAGCAGGCTCACAAACGCGTTAAGAGGATAGGGGGTGGCGGGGGCCCAGCAGACAGGGCCAGGTGGTTATTCCACCCGTTCAGATGCTGGCAAAGGCTCTGGGCAGGGGCTCTGCAGCACAGGCTGCCTGGCCTCACACAGGTGGGAATTCAGGAGGTGACAGCAAAAGCATTGGCCGTCAAGACTTAACAGTTTCATTTAGAAAGAGAAAAAAACGTGTTAGCAGAACTGCATGTTCTGCCCTGGATAGAAACCACCCAGGTTGGGTGAGCCTTCAGAAATGCAAATGGATGTCAGAAGTTTTCACATTTATTTCCAGCTCATCTTTTTTTCCCCCAGTTTTTTTCCCAGCCTTGTAATCATGGCGGTACTGCAAGAATAGCTCAAACTCCTCCTGTCACATCACCTGCTTGGTGGCAACTTAAAATGATAAGCTGATAAAAATGATGCCAAGAAATACTACTTTCTACACTAATGTCTCTGTTCCACCAAAACCAACAAGAACTGAACTGCAGGAAGTTTCTAAGCCTATTAGCAGCGTTTTAGCACTACTAACAAGATGTGCTCCAGTGTTTGTTCAAAAAGCACTCCAGCCTCTTAATTAAAGCAGCCTGGAAAGTCTGACATGGAAGCTGTGTATCAGTAGTGCCTTTCCAGTCTGGACATGATAAAGCTGTACCAGCACTACAGTAGTAGAAGTGGTTTACCAACAATGGAAGCACAAAGATAGTCAGGGAACTAGCTGGTCTGGGAGGCTGGTTCGCTGAGCTACAGGCAAAGCCAGGCTGTGATTTAAAGAATTTAGTTGAGCCAGTAAGAAACAGAGTGTTTACTTAATTTTTGATGCTTTCCAGTAAGTTTGTGTGTTTATCAAACTAGTTACAGCTCTGAGGGGCTGTACGAGTGACAGGTGCCATTAATAACAGTGTTAGAGCACTGAAGAAACAGCTGCAGAAATAAAATACAGCTTTGGTTTGACAGTCACTACTGTCAAGATCTTGCATGTAATCTGGACAAAATAACTTCTTGCTATTTTGGTCTGCCTCTACTTTGTGTTGTGAGATAAAGAACACTATTCTCATGAGAAAAAGGGGGAAAGAG
>NW_010415597.1:11103-44963 GCF_000710305.1 Buceros rhinoceros silvestris
AAAGAGTAAAGCCAAGATGCATGAGCTAATGAATTATTTGAGTTCTAAGCTTATCCATAAGACACTGCACCGTGCACATCATCCCATCATGCTGCCATGCCTTAGAGACATGACCTAGCCACGCAAAGCTGAGGATGGCAATCTGTCACAACACTAAAACCCAAGATTAGCTAAAAACAATAGAATTCTGTCTTGGCATGTAGGTCTGAAGCTCTAGTTTGACATGATGGCACGGAATCTGAAAACTGTTGCTATTTTGAAAGCTGCTGCACTGCCAAGTCAGAACGATGCATCTAATGGAGAAATACACTGAAGATGTTAGAGGAAGATATCCAAACGATCCTAGCGAATGACCACACGCAGTATTGCAGAACAGAGTGAAATTCCTCCTTCGTTCCTTGTGATTGGGCTGCTGGAGACAGGGAAGAGAGATGGGAGGAGGAAGGAGACGCAATCTTTTCTCGACCCAAATCTCAGGGCCAGTAGACTATGTCCATGTACCCAGGTGTGAACAACTTGACGCCAGAAAGCTCTTCAACACAACCAGAGCCGGGACCGGCCTTGATCAACATCCTGCCTCTAGCCACAGTCACTTCCCAACACTTCATATACAGATGAAAATCCCCACCCTCTCACAGAAACCTACGTATCCTTCAACGGGTTTTTAAGGGTAGTATTAGTTAACCAGAACACACAGTTAATTACTTTTCTATTCTATTCTTTGGAAACCTTATAAATCCTGTCACATTCAGATTCATAAATTCACAAGAAGAGGCAGTAAAAGAGGATTTTAAAACACATGCATAATACAGGTCTTCCAGCTTCTGGATGATACCGTTTTTCCCATCATTTGCAAAAATGTGCAAATACAATGATTATTCCTGTACTGTCCAAACTGGGCATGTAGCTGAAGTCATGGAATGCTTTGGGCTAGAAGGGATCTTAAAGATCATCTAGTTCCAATCCCCTGCCATAGTCAGGGACACCTTCCACTAGACCAGCTTGCCCAAAGTCCCGTCCAGCCTACCTTGAACACTTCCAAGAATGGGGCATTCACAACTTCTCTGGGCAACCTGGTCCAGTGTCGCATCACCCTCATAGTAAAGAATTTCTTCCTCAGATTTAATCTAAATCGACTCTCTTTCAGTTTAAAACCATTACCTCTTGTCCTGTCACTACAGGTAAAAAATCTCTCCTCATCTTTCTTATAAGCCTCCTTTAAGCATCAAAAGGACACAATACGGTCTCCCTGGAGCCTTCTCTTCTCCAGGCTGAACAACCCTAACACTCTCGGCCTGTCCTCATAACAGAGGTGTTCCATTCCTCTCGATCATTTTTGTGGCCCTCCTCTGGACCCACTCTAACAGGTTCTTGTCTGTCTCATGCTGAGGACTCCAGGGCTGGACACAGGACTCCAGGTGGGGTCTCACCAGAGTAGAGTAGAAGGGGAGTATCATCTCCCTTGACCACATTTCTCTCGATGCAGCCCAGGATGCAGTTGGCTTTCTGGGCTGGAAGCACACTTTGCTGGCTCATATTCAGTTTTTCATCCACCAACACCCCCAAGACCTTCTCCACAAGGCTGCTCTCAGTATGGGTATGGATCTTTATTCAACAAATACCTACACAGATTGGGTTAAATGAGGATCTCGCTTACCTGCTCCACAGAGGAGAACAGCAGCTCTGCCGTGAACACTGCACAATGGTCCCAGCCAACCTATTCTACCGCCTACCAGTGTGTAAGGAGTCCCCAGTGTCAAGTCTGCCATCACATTTAGCACTGCTCTGCTTCCGTTCGTTGCGGTGGAGATGTGATTTTCCTAAGGGATTTGATCTAAAGCCAGTCCCTAGCCAGCCCTGAAAAATAAATTTAAACAGGCTGGCTTCTCCTTCTTATCACTGCTGCCAGCATTAGCTCCGCTCCATATCCAGAGTCCTGTTCGGCTGCACAAGTTGCTCTGTCACTGGGCCATAGCGCCAAAATTAAATTAAATAGAATTTGTCAAAGCTCTGGAAAGTCTCAGTCGCTAACTCCACCTTCTGCCATGTTTTGTAGGGGCAGGAAGCAGAGCAGCCAAATGGTAGTAGGCTGGAATCAGTATTTGTAGCAGAACAAAGGTGGCTGTACAAAACATACAATGTTCAAATCGTGAAGATGGAAGACGATCTTCTGAACTGGGAAGGTTCAACACACTGCCGATTTAAATCCTTCCTCCCCAAGGCCAGCCCCTACCAGAACTGCCCCAGTCCACAGCTGCTCATTTCAGACTCCCGGGTGGCCCCCAGGAGCCATGTGCGTGCAGCCAACATTCCTGACCACCATTTCCAGGGTTTCTTTCTCCCAGACCTCATGTCAACCAAGTTGCCAGACCAGACAGACTTTTCTACTGTGCCAGCAGCACGCTGTTGCCTTCATCTCTGAGAAATGGTCAGGGTGTGAAAAAGATGATACCTTCTGTGTGCCCTGCCACACCGAATCCCAGGATGGCTGATGCAGAGGCAAGGCCATCGCCAGTCTTGAATAGAAGCAGCAGCCCCTCTTAGCTACTAGCACTTTATTACAAATAACCAACTTTGATAAAATTAAATCCCTGACAAATTATTTTATTATGCAAGCTTTAATAGCTAACAGCACCATTTCCTAAAAAGAGTTTTATGGAAATATGATATTACATTTACATGGAAAAATGAAAAGAAAAAACTCGAATATTCATCCTTGCGCACAAAAGGCATCATCAATAAAGCAGCTGTGCTTTTGTCTAAAACATTTCTCTGGAAGTGCGTAATTATTATTTAAAAAACCCACACCGCTCCTGACAGCTCACAAGGTACGCGTTCATCTACTTGCTCTCCCTGACAGCTGATCTATTCTGAGCACAGGTGACTAACTAATAAAGTCTATTATACTTCTAATAGAAAAGTAATTCCATTTATCTTTACTCTTCCTAGCAGCACCGCTTCCTTTCACTGTGTTGGGGTGGGATGCTGTAAGAGGTTTCTAAAATGTGGTTATTTCCACCCCTACAATTGCTGTGCATTACTTAGAATTTTAGATCACTCTGCTTTCTTCAGGAAAAACAATTAGACACAGATAATATCACCCTGAGGATGAAGCAAAAGCCATTATTTCTGTTACAAAATGTCCCCCTAGATCTGCAAGTGAACAACTAAGCTTTTTGATTTTTAATTTTATTACTTTGTCTTTCTGTTAACAAATAATTAATATGATTACTAACACCCTATGTACCCCTAATGTCTATACTATTTCAATTATAAAGCCATTACTGATGCTTATTAATCCTATTCCATTTATCTTCAAACTTGCATGGTGAACTTAAAACATTTGTTGACATTCACGGAGCTTCAGCTCCTCCAAACTCGCTTACAGGAATCCAGCAAAGCTTATTTTCAACAGGGGACTGCAAACCATGCTGCTTTTAGTTCAGAGTCACTCTGTTGGATTAGGTGGCCCTCCATGTCCCCACCAAAATAAAGGATTTTTTTGAAATAGCGTTACCCATTGTGTCTTTGCAATCTTCCTTCTTTCTAAGCCGTAAAGTCAGTTTTTTTTTTTTAATTTACAACAAAACTATAAGTTATGACACAACAAAACCTGTTTTAGCTATTAGTACGCACTTTTTCCACTTCATCCACTATTAGAGCTTCAGGAAGGACATGGAACTGTTATCTGCCACATATCTGAATCAGTAAGTCAGAGCATATAGTTCATATAACGTTCTTGTTTGTTTGCTTTTACAGTCTGTTTTTGGATGCAAAATTCAGATTTGTTGTCAACGCTGCTGAATACAAACAGCTTCTATAAAATGTTTGTCCCTGAAAATAAAATAGGGAGATTCATCAAAAAGGACAAGTCCTAAGTCTCATCGGCTGTCGAAGACTTTGAGTGGAAAACTAGCTACTGAGGACACTTTAGTTGGTCGTGCACTCTAGAAAAGTGTGATTGATTTCAAGCAATGATTTCCAATACAAACAATGCTTTTCGTGTTGCTGTACTTCCTCCTCCTGACCTTTGAAAAGCCTTGTTTTTCCCCTCCCTCCCTCTTCCCACTTGCAAACTGGCTAGCAATTCCTCCTCTACATTCGGAAACACGTCTTGCACTTCCAGGCCCTGTGATTGTTAAGGATTCAGTGGTTTGGGGATGTTTTCTCCTGCTTCCTCTCTTCTAGCGAACACTGCCTTAGCACAGCTACACCATGGTTTCTGCCTGTGCTCAGCGGAATTAAAGGCTTCTGCACTAATCGTCTAGCGCCATGCCAGGCGCTGCCCAGGCCAGGTGATAAAAGCTCTTGACCCTCAAACGCAGAGGCTGAATGTACCCCTAAATTAATGTAGTGCTACATGGTGCAGTCAAAGACATTAAAGTTTTAAGAGTGCAACTGATTACATGTAGTTTGACTTTCAAACAGACTGGTCAAGATGGATTGCAACAGTCATGCCGGGGCACAGTGATGCGTATCAGCAGGCTCTCACTCAGTTTTACTGTATGGAGGACTTGACATTGGCTTTCAACCTACCAATAAACCACCCCTCAACGCACTGCAAGAAGTGGGAAGGAAAAGGACTAACAAATCCAGCAGTCATATGTAAAATAAAACACTAAGCCAGCTACATTACAGCTTGTCAACTCTGCCAACGCCAACTCATTTCTAGCACTTGGGGTTTAAAGACCATGGTGGCTGCAATCGCCAAGTAAGGAAACGCATCCTCAAACAGCCCCTTTTTAGCCTATAGGAAGCTTCTATAAAGTAAATTTGATTTATAGCCTGTGATGTTCCTCATCTCACCTGAAATTACCACCATCTTCATTTGTCATTCCTCACTAATTAGCAGTTTCTGAGGGCTATTGTAGGAGAAAAGCTCCTGCCAACAGCTAAGGAAGCCACCTTTCTGAATTTTGTTTTGAACTCGAAATCAAACCTATTAAATATGATTGGATCTTGCTTGACATTGCTTTTCCCATTTGGTGTACTCAACATTTCCCACTCTTTCTTGTTTTGTAGTCACTTCACAAACCTAGCAGAATTTCATAGACATTAACTATCTGACCAATTGTTCAAAATCACCAGATGTGAAATACTTTTTTATTTTGCAAATAGAGAAAATTTTACTGAAAGCAAAATTATTCCAGAGGAAAAGCAAACTTTGCAAAAAACTACTATTAAAACCTTTCTGTTAGTTCTGGAAACAGTGATAGCAGCTTAAGTTCCTCTTACGTTCCTACCTTTCTTAAAATTATCTGAAGGATGAAAAAACAGCTCTGTAAAAGGCTTCTGATTAACCTGCCATCTACAGCAGACCAGCTTTTTAGAGGTGTGGCATAAGTGTTAAAGTAGGAAATAAATACTGTTTAAAAAGATATGAGTATGACTGAGTATCTCTTTATCCTAGAAAAAGACTCATAAGTGTAAGAGTTTATTTCCTACGTTGTTTCTAAACTTGTTTTAACTAGGTATGTTTGCTTAAAATTGAAATCTGAATTTCTACTTTCAAATAAGGCAGTACAATAATAAAGCACACAGTATTTTCAAATTAGAAGCATTCCTTTAACTACCGCTATGGGGTTTCCTACCAGTAGTTTCAACAAGTCTGCTGCATAGTGCATTAAAAGATGGCTATATCTATAATTAATACTCATAGGAAAAATTTAATATAGCTATAATCCTTTCATTTGAATTCTTCGATGCTCTATTCTCCTAAATGTTCTACAGCACCCAAATTAAAAAAAATTTCTGCTATCTATGTGCTTACAAAGCAAGCACAAGTAACCAAGAATATATGGACACATCTAAAGATTAATCCTGGGGTATTCCAATCAGAGTAGATATTTTTCATAATTAACCACATATAGAAGCAAGTGAGGCCTCAAAGCAAGCGAGACCTACAAGTAGGTCTCCTGGAAGAGAGAGATCTTTCACCTCCTGGAAGATGTGGAGAGAGGCACATATTCCTCCTAATATCACTTTAGCAGTGTATCGCCGTGTATCACTACAAGAACATCCAGTGACAAGGAAGAAGCCAGTGTGTCTCCGAGGTAACCCTCTAAACCTAGAGATGTCTCATGCAAGCTTTGGGCCCAACATCAGGCTTGGTGATCACTTAAGAATTATATATACTTCGTAATTTAAGGCATAGTCATCTATCAAAGGATGTGTCTGTTACGGAATAGGCAGCATTGCTCTTCTGGAAAGAGGCAGGCTTGTTTTAAGATCATCAAAATAATATCGCATGCATGCCCACTACAATGCAACTTCTTGAGAGCGAGGAAAGCACTTTGCAGTGACCCTCAAAATCAGCCAGGAACAAAGTCTGATAATCCTTAGGTAAGAGCTTAAACCTTACTGGAGGGTGGGTTTCAAAAACACCAAGTAAAACACCCACATTTCCAGGAAGAGCTGGAGAACCTTCCAAGGTCTGTACACAACTGATATAGACGAGTCAGCCTGCAGCAATGAGGTCAGTACATGGCAAGAGGTTCGTCATGTCGTGTCACGTCGTGTAAGAGTGAAACCTGGATGATACAGATTTTGAAATACAGGGCTCATTTACAGGTACCTAAGCAAAAAAGAAGAGAGCTATAAAGTGTCAAGCCTAAAAGCTGTGAGCAAAAATGTAGTTATATGACTTTCAACATCATCGGCAGCCAGGCAGATAAATCTCTGCATGCTGCTTTGAAAGGGTACCCATAAATAGTCACAGGATTCTCCGGCAAAGCACAGGACCTTTAAGAAGGCCAGAACACCGCAGGAAGATCTTACACAAACATACCTGTAGTCAGTCAGCCATAAAGGATGGCTAACAGATGTCACACACACCAACTATACTGGAAGTGGACCGAAGGGCTTGAAAACAATGCTGCAGAATGAAGAAAGTCCCCCAGATCCATCATTTTGGGAGAGACTTAATAGCAGGAAAAAACATCCCTTGGAAAGCTTGCCTTGCTACCGCGCTCCGAACTCGCTGAAGGCAGTTTGCTGGCTAACCTCTGACGCCCATGGGTAAACACTCCGGTTAAGAAGTTTTGTTCTCTCTCTTGGATCATGGACTTCAAAAGTCAGGGGATGCTGAACACAACACTGAGATAACTCCTGTAATTTGCAGAAGACAGAATGGACAATATCATTGATGTAGCGTAATGAGCCGTTTCCCTCCTCCCTACTGTGATTAATGGTGTGGATAGGAGGTCTGTGCGCTGAGCTGATAGATGTGATTCTGGCCCTGGAGGCATGCCCTATATATAGCTGTGTGAATACATGCATGCGAGATTGGCAGGCAGAAGCAGCTCCGGGAGCCTTTGTTATTGTCCAGTTTACTCTTTCCTGAGCTCCTCCAGCTTGCACAATCTGTGTAGCCTCTGGGAAGGCAGCTTTAGAATTGGCTTACTTGATGGAAAAAACTGCTCTTCTTGATGCATATGATGCAAAGTAATGTGACAGTGATCGACAGCTAGGGAGGAAGAGGTAAGGAAAAATGAGTTAAGTCAGGGTATTGTGTGAAGGAGCAGAAGGGAGAAGAAAAAAAGGTAAAATTCCTCATTACCACAGCATGTGTGCAGTGGCAGACGTAAGAGTTGCTGGTTTTTATAATAATAATAATAATCGTTATTGAAATCAGTTAAGTTGGCACAAGTTTATGATGATATAAATAGTACCCAAGTGATTACTGGATGTTTTTCTTCAAAACTTAATCTTCCCCAAATAGAAAATAGTTAATAAGTTCAGGAGTCTGACAGTCTACTCCTCTTTCACATTTCGTGAACAAGTAATGTAATAAGAACACAACCCCCAGGGCCCAGTCCTATCTGCGCTTCCACTGATACACTGTGCTCCTCACGCATACATTTAAGGTGAGCCAGAACTTGCCTGCCAGCTTCTCATTCCTTTCTCCCCTATACTGCGGAGCCGATTGTAATTTTTATTGAATGATGCAATTACATTGCAATGTACCGGGCAAAAGCGCGCTGCTCCTTTTGTGCTTTCTTAGTCCGGGTCTGAAAACAGAAGAAAAAGCTGTAATTGATTCCATCAGACCTTTTTGTATTGAAACAAAAGGCAACACCCCGAAAAACCTCCTTCCACTAGAAAGATGAGGAACTCAAAATTTGGAGTTTTTTTTTTTTTTTTTGCTTTTAGGAGATGGTACACTTTATAGAAGACTGTAATTCAGGGTCATTTTCGCACAAGGTCTGCAAGTCAAGATGGGTCATGGCAGGTCAAACTTTGACTGCATTTCCTACTTTGAAAAAAACCTAATAGATGTTATTCCTTAGGGAGATCAGGTTCAAGCAGTACAAATCTTCAGGCCATTTGAGTACATTCACTATCTGCAGAGACAATGACAATTCCAAGACATCGTTAGTGTAAATTCATACCTAATTTGGACCTTATCTAGTCAGTCTAGTTCACTGTTCTCTTCTGGTTCAGGCTATGGTTCAGAGAAATACTAAATCAAGTGCTTAAGCCACACATACATGTTGCTGATATCATAAAAACTTCAGTACTCAGCCTTTGTTGTGCTGAAGTGAAGTCCAAAGGATTCCTTTAAAAACCTCTAACTATACAACACGACTGGAAATGGACAGAGAAATCTGTAATTTCTCACAACATCTAGACCCACCAGTGCCTTTAATTCTTGATTTAAAAAGCAAGCCAAACAAGACGAAACTTACCCTAGCAAAGCCCTTCTGCTTTTAAATTAATCTCTTTATTTCTAACCTAGATGATAGTAAGACACATCAATAATAACACGCTATGAAAACTCCTCTCTTTTCTCCCCAAAGCGGTTTTTCTTGCAACGATTATGGTAATTTTTCTTGTCTCTTGATTTAATGAAGGAGGCTTGCTTCGCTTAGATAGGACTTGCCTGAGCCAAGCTGGCTTTACATTTTGGCACCCATACAGAACTCCCAAACTGAAAAACTTTCCCTATGAAAGATCTAGTGCTCAAAAACTACTCAGACTGATGCAGTGTAGTCTCTTCCATTTTCACTGCAGTTTGGTAACAGAGGAGGAAAGTTTTAGTCACATTAAACCACTTGTCATATTAAAACAAAATTGGGTTAATCCGACTCTAGTGAAAACAAGCCTATTTCAGAAACTTGTGGAAGTCCTGAGCTACTTTTCCAGAAGTGGTATGTGCAGGAATTGTCTTAGAATCATAGAATACTTTGGACTGGAAGGGACTTCCAAGGTCATCTGGTCCAATTGCCCTGCAGTAAGCAACAACTAGATCGGGTTGCTCAGAGCCCCGTCCAACCTGACCTGGAATGTTTCCAAGGATGGGGCTTCTACCACCTCTCTGGGTAACCTGTGCTAGTGCTTTACCACCCTCATTGTAGAAAATTTCTTCCTTATATCTAGTCTAACACTACTCTCTTTCAGTTTAAAACCATTACCCCTTGTCGTATCTCAACAGGACCTGCTAAAAAAAGATTGTCTCCATCTTATAGGCCTCCTTTAAGCACTGGAAGACTGCAATAAGTTCTCCCTGAAGCCTTTTCTTCTCCAGGCTGAACAACTCCAACTCTCTCAGCCTGTCCTCATAGGAGCCTCCAGCTCTCTGAACAGGACCTGCTAAAAAAAGATTGTCTCCATCTTATAGGCCTCCTTTAAGCACTGGAAGACTGCAATAAGTTCTCCCTGAAGCCTTTTCTTCTCCAGGCTGAACAACTCCAACTCTCTCAGCCTGTCCTCATAGGAGACTCCAGCTCTCTGATCATTTTTGTGGCCTCCTCTGGACCTGCTGTAACAGGTCGATGTCTGTCTTGGGCTGAGAACTCTAGAGCTGGACACAGAACTCCTGGTGGGGTCTCACGAGAGCAGAGTAGAGGGTCAGAATCCCTTGACCTGCTGCCTCCAATCTCTCAAATACCCCTTTCCCAGCCCCACTACCGAAACTAGAGATGTATGTTTAGAAATTCATCCTATGAAGCTATCTAGACGTTCTAACGGCCACAATTTATCAACATAAATTACTGCACTTCACAGCAAAGCTTCTGTCATAAGAAAACACAGTGTGCCCTAAATTGCCTGCTGCCCTCTTCAATAATCAGCCTAGTTTTTAAGATCTAGAGATCTGCTGATAAAGGACACCTCAGTGCATACAGCAAAAAAAAAAATGAATTTCATACACATCACTGGAAATGTCCACATGCTGCTCTATTAATCTTTAGATTGGGGTCATTTTTCTTTTTAGATGTGACAATAGATTACCTCGAGAGAAAATGGGGAAGAGTACCCAGACAGGGGCTCACTTAATACTACGCAAGCTCATCTCCTTCCTTCTTGATTTAATCCTGGAAAGTATCTAATGGCCAAAGCTGCTGTTAACTCTGTACTGACCAACATCGATGCAAAAGGAGCACACAGTCTGCTAGTAACATCTGTCTGCTCCTTCTCAAGCACCCTAGGCTGTAAGACCCACCCTACACTGTAACACCCATGCTGGCACTGCTGTTCTCCTCTCCCTCATCACATTTTGCTGGTTCCAGTGTCATCACCCTCTTATCCAAGAAATACCTACCCACATCCCCTACCCAACCTCCTTTGCATTTGTCTATCTTTTTATTTCCTCTGGGTATGAAAATCTACTCCTGGAAAAGCACAGGAGGAAGTGGGCAGGCTCTGACCCTTTGACTTGGTCTGTGGAAATTGTGTTTCCAGGCAGAAAGACTTTATCTCCCCTCATTCCACAGTCTCTCTGGATGAGCCTCAGCATGGTCCCAGACCTTCAGCCCCTTCATGTTCTTTTGGTTCAGGACTTTTAAAATCTACAAGAGGGAAAACGTGCCTGAAAGTGCCTTGGAGTTACTCATGGAGGGAAGAGGCCTCGTCACTTCAGCGCCAGTCCTGATTTTTACAGTATTTCTTCCCATGTGGTCTCTGAAAACTGTGATTACCAGCAGCACACGGAATGCCCAGCACTGTGTTTAGGAGCACACTTCTCCACCCACAGCCCAGAAATCACGACCGGGAATGGAAATCAGAGGAGTTCCCTCCATACAAATCTTTGCTCATTAGGTTACAGTCCCTTGTCTTTGGAGGATCCCTAATGGGTTCCTCCTTTTTCACCATGTCTTTCATTCTGCAGCCACGGAGCTGCTCTGTCAGGGTGGAAGAAAAACATATTATGTTTTTCTCTGACATCAGCTGAACTGCCTGAGAGACCCATATTTACAGGCATAAACTAAAGTAGTCCCAAGCTGCTACATGTTGTGCCAGCATCCAGCCTGCCTCCTGGATGGCACAGGGAAGGACAATTCGGTGGTTTAATGATGTTGTTGCTTTGCATCTCTGCAGCCCTCTGGTGTGCTTACATCTCTGGAGAGCCTCAAAACAAAGCTCTTCAGATGTATTTCTCTCTGTTCAAGGTAACCTCCCAACACCTCCTCCTATATAATACAGTACACACCAGCAACGCTGAGGTTCCGTTAGGATTTTCTCTGCATCTTCCTCCTAAGATATCAGTGTAAGCTTTTCTGTATTATTGCCCATATAAGTTTCTTAGCACTTACACAACTTTTAAATGATGACTTAATGTCTTAAAAGTTTTAGGCTCTTCATTATCAGCTAGGAAAATCTACAAAGAGTGTGGCCACATTTTGAATTTTTTTTGGGACAACACAGACTAGACTTATTGAGAGAGAAGAAAGGTATTTATATGAGGAATAAATTAAAGTATTACCAGGTAGTCCCATATATAATGGGACAGTATAATACTAACCTATTCTAATATATTCTCTAATGGTCCTGTTCTAGTTCTCATTTATTTCAGTCTTGAATCCCTAAATGTCACTTGTCCTGTGGGAGACTATTACAGACTGTCATTGATATTAATGACATCTGCTTCACAGAGCCAGTAACCCCCCAACAGCATCAGACATTCTGAGCTTTAGAAGTGGAGGCTCTTTCATTACACTTTAGCATAGGCAATGTGAAATTCTGCCTCTTCAAACTCTGGGAACATCAGCCCAGTTCCACAGCAGGGATGACTTGTTCATTGTGCCATTTCTTGCCACTGAGATGCTACACGCCTTATTTTGCAGAACCTTCCCCCTCCTTTTCAAGGTCTTGTGCCAGTCTCACGATTTCATAGAGGGAAAAGAACTTCCTCTGCTTCTTGGGAGAAGCTGCACAAATGAGTGATAGAAGTCTGTACTGGAAGCAACTTGCAGAAAAAGACACTCAGAAAGAGCTCCACATATTCATTCTGATGCTAAAACTCAGACAAAACAGCTTTTGGCTGCCAGCAATGGTGTTGAATATCTGCACACAATACTTTGAGCACCAGCTTTGGAAGTTTTTTTTTTTTACACTATGTAGGTCATAATTTTTGTTCTCAAGTCACTGTGCAGAGAGAAAGAAAAAACAACCAGGCCACCCAGTGACTTTATGGGAATAGGGTGAAGGTAAGATGACTGTGTTTCCTTCTTCATTAAAGCAAAGCATCTGCCCCTTTGTTAATACTCCAGTAGCCCCTGCTCTCGGAGAACTGGGAAGGCAACAATGATAAATCACAGATTCATCTGGTTGGAAGAGACCTTTAAGATCATTGAGTTCAGCCATTCACCCTGCACTGCCAGAGTCCCTAAACCACGTCACTCAGCGCCACATCTACGCATCTTTTAAACACCTCCAGGGATGGGGACTCCACCACCTCCCTGGGCAGCCTGTTCCAATGCTTGACCAACCTCTCTGTAAAGACCTTTTTCCTAATATCCAACCTAAATCTCCCCTGGTGCAACCTGAGGCCATTTCCTCTTGTCCTATCACTTGCTACATGGGAGAAAAGACTGAACCCCACCTCACTACAACCGCCTTTTAGGTAGTTGTAGAAAGTAATGAGGTTACTCCCAAGTCTCCTTTCTCCAGACTAAACAACCCCAGTTCTCTCAGCTGCTCCTCATAAGACTTGCTCTCCAGACCCTTCACCAACTTTGTTGCCCTTCTCTGGACACGCTCCAGCACCTCAATGTCCTTCTTGTAGAGAGGGGCCCAAAACTGGACACAGTACTCAATACTCCCAAGTCTCCTTTCTCCAGACTAAACAACCCCAGTTCTCTCAGCTGCTCCTCATAAGACTTGCTCTCCAGACCCTTCACCAACTTTGTTGCCCTTCTCTGGACACGCTCCAGCACCTTAATGTCCCTCCTGAAGTGAGGGGCCCAAAACTGAACACAGTATTCAAGATGTGGCCTCACCAGCACCAAGGACAATCACCTCTCTATCCCTGCTGGCCACACTATTGCTGATACAAGTCAGATGTCATTGGCTGTCTTGGCCACCTGGGCACACTGGTGGCTCATATTCAGTCATCTGTTGACCAGCACCCCCAGTTCCTTTTCCACTGGGCAGTTTTCCAGCCACTCCTCCCCAAGCCTGAAATGGGGCAGGGGGTTATTGTGACCCAAGCGCAGGACTCGACTACTTGGTGTTGTTGAACCTCAGACCATTGGCCTCAGCCCATTGATCCAGCCTCTCCAGATCCCCCTCTAGACCCCCCTACCCTGAAGCAGATGTCGATACCACCTAACTTAGTGTAATCTGCAAACTTACTGAGGGTGCACTCGATCCTCTCATCCAGATCATTGATAAAGATGTTGAAGAGGACAGGCCCCAACACTGAGTCTTGGGGAACACCACTGATGACTGGCCACCAGCTGGATTTAACTCCATTTACCACCACTCTCTGGGTCTGGTCATCTGGCCTGTTTTTCAGCCAGTAAAGAGTCCACTCATGCAAGCCATGAGCAGCCAGTTTCTCCAGCAGAATGCCATGGGAAACCGTGTCAAAGACTTTTCTAAAGTCCAGGTAGACAACATCCACAACCCTTCCCTTGTCCACCTTGTCATAGAAAGGGATCAAGCTGGTCAAACAGGACCTGCCTTTCATAAACCCATGCTGCCAGTTCCAAAGGGGGAAAATGCATGTTACACTGACCTCAAAAGTGTAATTCAAAATTAATGCTGCTACACCTGCCAGCCAAATGGGCCACACTCTGATCTGAGGAGACATAAGTACAGCACATATAGTCTCAGGACTGGCACCCTGGACTTATCTTCAGCATGACAGAGACCAAAAGATGGCCTACTGTCAATACCTCCCGCCTAAAAACTAGTTTTAAGTGACACTTATGACCTAGGAAGTAAAGAGTTCCTGAACCTAGTGCTTTGGGGGGCCCCTCTCAAAGGTGTAATAGCTCAAAGAAGCCTCCACAGGCTGCTCAGGGCAGTTTTCCTGTAAATAGACAGCTGTGAACATAGGAGACTACAGTGGCTTCCTGCCAAAAATCTGCATTTTAATAACTTCGTAATTGCATATTTTTGCAATCTGTTGACTCTGACTTATTTTAAGAACATCCAAGGCGTAAAACAGTATCACCACCAGATTTTCTGGTACTTTAAATTTCATAATGAAGTTTGCAACAACTCAGTAATTACTGTGAATAATTCATAATAAGGGTTATAATGATGTGACACATTTTAGTGAATCTCTGAAATTTAGGATGTTGAAGTGATAAAAACAAAATCAAAATTAAATTCAATAGTAAATATTAGAAGAAAAATAATTAAAGTCCGTAATTAAAAAAACAGATCGCGAATCCAGTCTGGGTGGCGGTGTTGCTATCATGCTCGTGTAATTTCAATAGAAGTGATTTGCTTTAAAGATGAAGCATAATTTTAGTGAAAACTGCTGTGAACTTGCAAGTGCCAGCACCCGTAGGCAAAGCCATGCATATGAGTAGTCTCACCGCACAATGGGACAACTTGTGTGCAACTATTTGCCAGCCTGGGGCCCCGGTCACAGTTTACACAACAAAATATCTGAAAAAGTATTCTGTCTTAATAAAAATAACATAGAATTAAATCCACTTTTACTTGGCTGCACTGTTTAGGTAAGTGCTACGAACAATAGGTAGGGTAAGGGATAGAGAACAAGTTTCAAGAGATCAAAGTCTTTTTGCTTTGGAGTCAAGCATGTCTTGGCTTACTGCACTGTTTTCACTGTCCAGTATTCTGAAACTGTGCCCCCTAAAGCAGGCTTCCAGGGACAGCCTCAAGACACCTAACTGCAGTATTTCTGTCATGTATTAATATGGTTTGCAGTATCTTGAAAATCTTGATTCACTCAAAATTGAAATAAGGCTTTTTACATCTGCACTCTTTACAGATACATTGCCTGACCATTGAGTCAACCAATCCTGATCTCCAGGGCTTAAACAGAATAATAAAATACATTTGGTTTTGTATTTGTAATGCCTTTTTCCAGTTCTAAGTCAAAATTTTAACAATGGAAAGGCTCGTTGTTCCACTTCATGAGTGGAAGAATGAAAGCCCGGTTGTCTTAACGCTTTTTCCAAGGAGGCAGCAGGCTGAAACAAAAATCAAGACTCTTGCTTCCAAGACTGCCATCTAAGGAACTGTCTCATAATAAAGCAGATAAATAGTTATAACCTAAAATGGACATCTGCAAAGGCTGATCAGGCTGCATGGGCATTGACTGACTGCTTTTCTTTCCACTTCCTGAAAAGCTGCAACAAAAGCCCTTTGTGGGCAGGAGAATTCACCAGCCCCAAGGAGGGACAGTGAAAGACCACCAGAGGTATGTTTTAAGATATAGCTGTGTATGTGTTCAGCCTAAGAGGTGGAGGGCTTTTTGTCATTGTCATCGCCCCCCTGCCTGACTTGTCATTCCTTACCATCAATTTCCTCACTCAGGTGGATGTGTTGGCTAGGAGAAGAGGGAACATGGTGGGTGACAGATCCTGTGGACAGATTTTCCACATATAACTATCATCGTAGAATGTTCTGGGTTGGAAGGGACCTTTGAGGGTCACCTAGTCCAATCGCCCTCCGGTGAGCAGCAACATCTTTAACTAGATCAGGTTGCTCAGAGCTCCGTCCAACCTGACCTTGAATGTTCCCAGGGATGGGGCTTCTACCACCTCTCTGGGCAACCTGTGCCAGTAGTTCACCATTCTCATTGTCAAAAAAGTTCTTCGTTCCATCTAGTCTAAATCTCCCGTCTTTCAGTTTAAAACCATCACCCCTGGTCCTTTTGCAACAGGCCCTGCTAAAAAGTCTGTCCCCATCTTTCTTATAGGTCTCCTTTAAGTACTGGAAGGCCACAATAAGGTCTCCCCAGAGCCTTTTCTTCTGCAAGCTGAACAACCCCAACTCTCTCAGCCTGTCCTCATAGGAGAGGTGCTCCAGCCCCCTGATCATTTCTTTGAACCTGCTATAACAGGCTCATGATATATACAAACGTGTTTTGCAGAAGGAAACAGAGTGATTTCACCTAGTTCTGAAGAATGTAAAGAATACAAGGGAGGGCTTGTTTTTATTGTTGTTTTTTTTTTTTAACCTGAAGATTTAGCAATGATCTTCTTAACATCTTGTAATTATTTTTCTGTTTTCTCATTAATTACTCTTTTCAGTAGCCACTACATGTACCTTAGCCCTCCAGTTTGAAACAGTATTACTTAGCACCAATGAGGTCTCTAATGTACCAGTTTTTACCAACAATGAATGAAATATTGAGAGAGAATAAACTAGAATTGCTAGTATTTCATACTGGACACTAAACACAAGAGAAGAAATACAAGATCCCGGAAAGATGACAGCCATGGTAGATAAGACAGATTAGTGATATATGTGGGATGCAAACTCTCCCCACCTTCCTGTCGCCACAACTTTTCTAGTAGCAAAGGCAACATAGCACTTCTCATCCCCTTGTCAGCTCTAAGAAGCAAACTGAAGAGCTTTAGTCACCAACAAATGTAAAGTAATAGACAGTGAAAGACCATTCTTGAAAGGTTCCCTATCACTCATCCACCAAGAAACCTTCATTGCCATGGCAGCAACAGCAACTCTTTCTAGCAGGGACTTCCAATAGCTGCTTCAAGGCTCAGTGATGCCATAGGATGGAAGTAACATATAATTTTACTTCTTTTTTGGTGGGTGGGAGGGATGGGAATGTAACAAATGACCCCTGACACCAGGCATTTCATGGAGAATTGACCAGCTGGGATTAATAGCCCTTGGCTACATTTGGGTTATAAAAGTTTTCAGCCAGCCATTAATTTTCAGGAAATGCTCTATGCCTCAGTCATTATTACTTAAATAAAAACATATATTGTATATATAGTCAAATCAAATTATGGCTGGAATTTTATCAAGCACAGGTAAGGGCGTAAATTCACTGTGTTGTTAAAGCTTTTCCTTTTACGTTCAGATAACTGTAGTTTTGTGGTGGGAATGACTGTTACACATGCCCAAGGAAAACACCCTTGCTTTGTCCTTGTACAGAGCCATCACAGAATTAGAAGCCAGGATAACTCTTTAAAAAAAAATCATCATCAATTACCTTAATTTTTCTGTTATGGTCATGAAGAAAAGTAACATACACAGAGCACAGATGTTCGCTGTAATTGCATCCAATAATACATATACTTATCACACATAGATATATTAAACACATAGAGAGTGGGGTGACATTTTTGCAATGAATTTGGGCTGACTGCATTAATTATGTGTGCCAAAGCTGTAAGTGCATAGTGCAGACCATCCTAAAGAAAGGCTAATAAAACTCTCCTATCACACCCCTGTTCCCTGGTTTCTGCTGCACTCTGCAGGAGCACCAATTTATAAAAAGGCATTTAACAAAATTTTATTGAAGCTATGGCTTGCAAGCCTGAGTCTGTAAAGCCAGATACTTCGGCTGCCATCAGTGAGACTGTACAGTGATCTGAGAAAAAGACTATAACCAATATAACCAATAAAATTTTAGAAGCCTCCATAATTAACTTAAAACTGATTTTCTATACAAGTACTTTGACTTGAAAATCTATCGGTAAGATCTGGGCCCATGATAGGTATACGGACCAGTATAGTTAGTATTAATGTAAGCTTTTTACGGAGAGAGAGAGAGAGAGAGAATTTATAAGCTTACCAGAGACAACAGAGCATCTATGTAGAGACAAAGATGATCCACACATACCTGACTTTAAAATCTTGAACTAATTTCTCTGTATACTGAAGTGACGTTAGCTAATGTCTGGAGGTGTTTTACCTTTACGAGATGCACTGTTTTTCTTCCACCCAGCCTGGAGCAGGGTGCCTGCCAAGGCAGGCTGTGCCCTTAGGTGTGGTCCCACTGAGGACATGGGAGAGCACAGACTGATTTTGAGGTGACAAAGGTAAGAAAGGAAAGGCAAAACTTCACCTCACCCCTGCAGCAGCCTGGTCCCCAGCAGCAATGGAAGACTAATGTCATTCCCTGTCTCTGAAGAGAGGCAGGGTTGGACATCAAGCTCTGTGCTGCCCCTCAGCACCTGAGGCTGCCGGGATGTCTGCAGTGCCTGCCAGGTCAGTCACTCCAACACCCCTGAGGGGTGATACTGGGTTTTACATTATTTTTACAATACCACTTGTAGAAAGCAAAGGATGTTTGTCGACATCCATGTTGACAACACCCATTTATCGAAGGGCAGATACCAGCATTACTTGTGCTTAAATGTACATCAGTTCATGGGCATCCTGTCTCAAAGGCCCCTTCTCATTTCCCTGTGTTGGTGCTGTGCTCCCCGGCATCCTCCCTCTCAAATCCACTCTGGTCTTCTCTCCCTTGCCTCTAGCAAGGGCAGGCGTGCTCCTCCTCATCCAGTTACCACATTTGTTCCTCTCATGTTCCCTTCCCCACACCACGAAGTGCCTTCTCCCTTAGCAAAATAACAGCCTGAGTTTTCCAAGCACCTGCAGTTTATCAAGTGAGAAGAGAGTTTGCCCCAAATGCATGAAAACAGGTCTCTTTTAGAAGGAGTTTCAGCTTTCCAAGTCATTGGCCATTCATAACATCTTCTACAAGCGTCACCCTCATACCTTACTAGCTCTGCAGATTGCACAAAGACTTTAAAGCAGCGTGGTATTAAACGCTCTAGAAGATGACAAAACTGGGACAGGACTGTACTTAATGTAATCACTGATATGCAAACACCCTCCAGGACTCCCGTTCTTGGCAGGCCCCGGCTGCCCCGTGCCCGCGTCTGTGATGTCCGGAGGTAGAGCAGAGACTCTTTCACGGGCACCCCCTTGCCGTGGGGAAGGAGCTTGCGTGCCCTTGTGAGGTTGAGAGCTGTGCTGGTGGTGGCATGTGCCTCCGGTGGGGTCTCCCAAGCCTGACAGGTCTCAACTGAAGGGTCAGACAAAGTGTGTCCACGGGCAGGATGGGCTCACTAGCCTTCGGGCAGCCATCCTAGGAGAAGGACAACTCTGACTCCAAACCCAGGCAGATGGAGCTCGTTTAGCCCTGTAAGGCTCATCCAAGAGAAGGATACTCTAACCAAACCTACGACCTGAGGACTTCGCTGTCACCGTCCAAGCTCGCTAGGCCCTGGCAGATGAACCTCAGGTGTAAAGGGTGGAGCTAGTTCCGCGCACGCTGCGCCTCACCTAAAAAATCCACCGCGCAGTCCCGAAGGGTGCACTCATCGCTTGCAGTGAGCGTGGGAAAAGCCCTTCCCAGATCTTCGTTCGCGAAGCCAAGCCATGATGATGATGATGATGATGATATGCAAACCAACTTTTTCAAGTCTCAAGAAATTATTTTGGCTGGCACTAATAACAGTCAAAAACCCCAGGTCTGATCAGGCTCTGACCCTGAAGAGCTGCTTATTCAGCTCTAACTTTGCATTTTGTGGCAAAGGCCTGTTTGTCGTGAACAAGCACAGTTAGCAAAAAAGTGTTTTGTAAGGACCTGACATTGGGCAAAATCTATTCTCAAGTCCTATCCCATGTCTACCCAGGAATCCAACACATCACAGCTGAGAAAGCAGCCACAATTTTCTTCCCTTTTTCATTTGTTCAGAAATGTATCTTTTTTTCTATGCACCATAGAAGAATCAGAAAGCAAATATTAATTTCTGTCATATAAGTGATGAGCAAATGTAGCAAATATTTCACATTGCAATTTCTGTAATTGGTACTGTAAAAGTTGGTGAAAAATGCATATCCACCTTAAAAGGCAGTGAAACCGTGTAATGAAGGTTAATAGTAATTATTACATTTAATTCTCCAAACAGACGGGGCATAAGAGATCATATGGTATGAAAGATACAGTTCAAACAGTTTTAGTGTCCTGGAAAAATACAAAAACAATAGAGAAGGAAGACATATTTCTATAGATTAAAATTCTTTTTTGAGTAAAGGCAGGAGGACACCATTTGCCTCTATTGTAACATTCTCCATGATTTATTTCCCTCTGTCCATCAGTATATTCAATTCTTTTTGAAAGTCTTTTTGCAAGACAGAGAGCCATTTGAGACGGAGATTGTGTATATGCTGGGTGTTCATACACTACTTTTCCAAACCTTGGTTACAGCTTCTAGACATCACAGCAATTACTGCAAAAAAAAAATTTCATCAGCTTAGAGACACATCTGTGGGGGGTTAACCCTGGCTGGACGACAGATGCCCACCAAAGCGGCTTTTTCACTCTTCCTCTTTAGCTGGACAGGGGAGAGAGAATATAACGAAAGTCTCACGGGTTGAGACAAGGACAGATAGTTCACTTGCCAATTACCATCATGGGCAAAACAGACGCAACTTTATTACCAATCAAATCAGAGTAATGAAAAATAAACCAAAATCTTAAAAAACCCCTTTCTACTTCCCAGACTTAATTTTACTGTCTGCAGAATTGTTTCTCTCACGTATTCTCAATCCTTTCTCTAGCTGTCGTTGTGCGGGTTCCCCCTCCACCCCCCTCCTTTAAATATGTTATCACAGAGGTGCTACCACCATCGCTGATGGGCTTAGCCTTGGCCAATGGTGGGTCTGTCTTGGAGCCAGCTGGCATTGGCTCTATTGGAGGGTAGAGCTTCTGGCAGCTTCTCACAGAAGCCACCTCTGCTACCAGAACCTTGCCGTGCAAAAACAATACAACAACCCCCCGGATGTAACCTGGATAGATATGTAAGTACATAGTCTAATTTTAGAAGTATGAATCCAAATACTTCCAAAAACATCAGCAGTCATCTGTGCTACACCTAAGCAAACCAAGGATGAAAGAAGTAGTTTTTATTTCCAAGACTTTTGGAGACTTTAATCTGTGACGGTTATTAAACACGGTTATCAGTGTGAATTTGTTAGGTATCTCTGAAAAATCAGGCTACCTAATACAGGGCTTGATTTTGGCGACTAATAATTTTGGTCACGGTAACATGGAAAGTGCATAGTTGGGGGAAAAAATACTGAATAACTTTTGCAATTTAAAACTGTACTGTACTATTATTTTCCACATCAGCCAACCTCTTTCAACTTCCTTTTCACATGAAAAATAACCTCTCAGACACCAAGAAGCAATTATCACTTCCTGTGTAATGAATCCCTTATGCTTGTAATTAATGTATTTTAGCTTTAAAAGAAAAGAAATCCGACATAAATATTTCATTATGCTTTCTTCTATGTTCTACAAAAAATACCCACCAGGCAGCTGAAGAAGAACTCTAACAATATATGTTATCGGTTATAAAATAATTAAAGGTGGTGGAAGAAAAGCATTTGCTCATAATGATTTGGATAATATCATGATGTTACCAGCTTGAGACAATTAGCTACTTATTAATACAACGCTCAAGTATTTTTTCCTACATGTCAGTCCTCATATACATGGATTTTGCATACATAAAATATACGCAGGGATTTCACAAAATAAACCAAAAGCACTGTTAACAGCATCACTTAGTCATGTTCAACTGACACTGACGATGAACACGAGAATTATTCGCCTCCTTTGTACTCATACCTTAACACAGAATTTGAAACACTCGCTCAGCTGCTGTTCTTTCTCTTTCTGCCTCTTTGTTACTGCGGTATTTTGAATCAGACCCTTGAATTACGATTCTGCAAGTGGTTTTGCCCGTGCAATATTCTGAACCTGACTTGGTTCCTTGTTTATTCCAGCAGTGGTGAAAGATTTCTGTCAATGTGTTGTGTTACCTTGTTAATACTAGTCTGTACAATCAAGATACAAAAAACTTGTTGGTATGGGAGAGGAACGAGAAGAATCTAAACTGCAGGTCCGTGGTCTGGGAAAGCGGACGGGAGGAGACAAAACACAAGAGAGGAGATGAGCTAAGCTGTTTGAAGGCTGGTTGAAACCAGCATAAATCACACCAAGCTCTAATAAAGTTTCTTTCGTTGCCAATTATCCACCATATATGGGAAAAATTCACATGAAAATCTTAAAAAGCTATTTCTTCTGCGACCAGCAGGACATACCATACGCCATCATATGAGTTTTACTAAGCTCAAGCTGCATGTGTAATAGTTATCCAAAATTATTAATCAGTTTTTAGAAATGGAATGAATATGTATGATTATTTCAGGGAAAATAATGAATACGTATTTAATCAGGTGATATAAGCTGTGGTTGGGGCAGCATATGGCGCACATGATTGGAATGACCCCCTATGTGTCCAGCGCTGCAAAATAAAGCAAATGCCTGCTCCTTGATGCTACGCTGGTATTAAGGAGTACTTCCTCCAATTTTCGGTAACGAACGCACAGCACAAGTTGTAGCGATGCTGCATTCAACCCTAGTGTCTCTGAAATCTCATGAGGTGAGAAACAGCATGAGCTTGCTTGATCTTGGTATTTAGGCCTTTTTTTTCACTCCTGACTGAACAGGCGTTATGGGTGAAGACTCTGATTGGGAAAGAGAAATTTCAGGCCAAAACCCTACAGGGAGATGTGGTCTCCAGAAAGGTTAACATGTTCTTCAGAACAGCAAAGATAGATTGCTGCTTGCGAGTAGCGCTGTGATCTACTTAGCTGAAGCATACAAAAAATTTTGCTCCTTCTGTTTTCCGATGCCTTTCATCACTCTTTATGTAGGAAAGTAAATAGTTGATGCTGGCCCAGCACCTGGCCAGTCACTGCCCTGTTCATAAATCTGAATAAAGCAAACATCACTTTCTCCACAGTGTAATCAGGACACAAGCTCCCACTTGATGGTGTTTTCAGCTGTCAGGTTTCCATATTTATCTTGTCTTTTGGAAGTCAATCCTACAAAACGTGAACGTGGAGAGATGGAAATGAAGAGAATATTTGCACAGTATCACTCCTCAGGTTTACTTATCTTGTAAATCCATAAGGCAGCTATCACACTCATGTAATGAGTATGTTATAAATAAAAGAAGAGAAAGAAATTGTCCCTGCAAAGCAAAACCAACAACAAATCTAAACATTTCACCCTACTAAATGCTAGAAAAAATACATGGAAAGGAGATTCCACCCCCCTCTTAAATAATTTAAGGAAATATATAATTTATATCACTATAACACATTGTACGCTTCCACTATTAAAGGGGAAAAAACCTTTTCCTTAAGTCTCAAGCTATACTGGAGAAAAAACAACCAAAAAAGCCATTTATAGTGGAACAAAGGCTTTCGCACATGGGATCAGACCTGTGTAAACAGAGTGTGTTTACAGACCTGCATAAATAAAGCCGTTTTATTAGGCCGGTATTAACTCACTTGCAACTCTGCAGTAATTGACATATAATTGATAGGACAATCTATTTTCAAAGACGGTTTGCATTGGACATGACAGGCTATTTACTTCCAAACACTGAGACTCATGGGTCAGCTTCCTTTTAAGCGGCTGAAGGAAGATTTGAAGATAAGCAAAGTAAGGGCCTCAGGACTTCAACCAGTGTCAACAGACAGAGATGAATATGTATTTTTTTTAACTTTCATAAGCTCTTTAACACTGCTTTAGCTCTGTCTTATTTGCAGTACCTGCTATCACCCCACAAACAAGCACAATGCGAATACATTCCCATCATGAAATCTCCTCTAGTAGTCCCAAGAGTAAGCATGCGTAACATTTTCTTTAGACATCTAATTTGACGTCTAAATAAGAATAACTCTAGAATTGCACAGAATAATCCCACCATTGCCTTCTACCACAGAGAAACTGAGTTACTTGACTAGATCATACCTAGACTAGAAGCATGAAGTGATTCAAAATAGGGGGTGGAAATGCCCCTTAAAGAGGTTTCTGGAGGACACTTCCAAGCCGCTTTTGATTTATTGCTCATGACCTTCTTGGAGACTGTAGATCATGAGCCTATGGAAGTGGAAGGCCAAACAGCAGCAATGCAGAGAGGTGTAAATAATTGTAGTGTGCACCTTGAAAGTGAAGTAATTCTCTTCGTATCCCTGAAGGCACTGAGTACTAGCAGGTCTCTTAAACAGACCTGAAAGCTGTACTCCCCAGGAGAGGACAGGAGCGAAGAGAGGGTTTTCTTCTCTGTTGCAGCTCACTCTTCTCAAGTCAAGAGAATTCAGTTTGGTGTCACCTACAGGGGCAAATTCCTAGGAGAAGCAGACCGCTAAATAGCTTTTGGTAAGAAATGCCAGCTGATATTCATTCTTGCCACCTCACCTGCAGATGCTGTGGAGTGGAAAAATCAAGAGACAGCCAAAACACAAGTGAAGTTTAAATGAGACTGGTGTGAATCATGACTGTAATAACCAGCTCACCAGGGGCATGTCTCCTATATGTAGACAGGAGCTCCATCAAAGCAGTCTGGCGTAAATGGTGTGATTTTATAGGGAATGACTTAAGTTAACTCAGCCTGGTACGTGAACATTTTGTGTCGATCAACCCCCCCCAAAAAATCAATACAAAATAAAAAGTCAACTGGTCAGGCTTTGGTAGCAGCAGACCCTGACATTTAGATCTGAGCTCCACAAGCAGACATCTCCTTTCAGGTACAGGCATGTCCCCAGATCAGGTCACTCATTTTGCCTGCTTGGCACAGCAGGACTGTACATTGATGGTCCTTTACTTCCTCTGGACATAAAAGTTAACCAGGTTAGCGCAGCCCAACAACTGAATCTGTTAGAGCCAAACTGGCATGAAGCAAATCTCTGACAGCGGACTAACAGAGTAGGAAGTCTGGTAGAGGAGGATGAAGCTGTAGAGATGCACCTCTCCCACGAGGCTGCATCAGGACCTCACAGGGGCCACAGCCTCAGGCGAAGGTGCAAGGATTTATGTTAAGGGCCTGCCACCCTAATGCATTACAGCGGGACAACTCCAAGACTCCTCCTTCCTTATTTGCATCTGGTGCCTTTGTAAGAGAGATCAGGCTTAATTCCCAGTTAATGCAAGTGCTTAAAGCACGTACATAACCTTTAGCGAAAACCTTTTCCTTTTCTCCCCTACCCTCACCAGAGCTCCCTGAGCATTGGCTCTGCTTGGGTTAATGGGCTCCACTTTTAGACATCGTCTCACTTGCTGGCCAGGACTGAGCTACCTCTAAAGGAGAACTGTACAAACACAAATGAAGTGACCAAAACTGTATTATATTAAAACCTTAAATGAACAACTGAGCGCTGTTCCTGCCATAGTAAATATGAAATTACTCTCGGTGTAACCCAAGGATCCAAAAGAGAAGGAAAAACCACCAAACATAAAAAAAAGTGATACAAAGAAATGGTCACTATGCTTTGGTAAAAATGAAGTTACTTCCCTTAAAAACCTAAAGGAATATTTGTGCCCTTTCTCCTGGGTGGTCAACAGGCAGTAATTATTTGTTCATTAGCTTCTCAGATGACCGTGAGTTGGTGATGGGTTCAGAAACGTCTGGGGAGTAGACAAATAAATATTTCTCCCAAGAAATCAATTTGGCTGCTTCAGGAAAACATGATTAATGTTTTCTTGGGATGCTGCCTGCACTGGAAGGGCAGCTATGTCTTTAGACATTATTAATATAGAGCGCACTCCAGCTATAAAACTCTCTCGAGTCAAGCCACCTATGACAGAATTACTGACCTGTCAAACCTCACCAATTTGCCCTCTAATACCAGGACCATGGTAATATCCAAACCATGCCGGTGATTACCCAAGCTGCTGATTTCTCACTACTTCTGCCTTGCACACCACGTTTACAAGGAGGTATGGGGAGGTGACAAGGACTTTTCTTCCTTCTGCATATGTGCATAAACATGTGGAAACTTGGAGATCGGTGTAACAAACCAGAGTCAATTAGGTGGTGAATGGACACTTACATGAAACAAACTGCTCCAGGCTGAGGGAGATGCTTCAGTTTTCCTCTTCAAGGTGATACTTGTGGATCGCTGCTTTTCCACACAAATTTACTGCGTTAAAAACGGGTTCTTGATTAGTTTTATCAGTTTTGGATGTTACTACAGGTCTCACCTTGTTGAAAGTCTACCTGATGCCATGATGACAGCGTATGCTTATACTTTCTCAGCCACCAAGACATATATGTACACTGTACCTAGAGATGTTTACACCCAAATGTGCATTTGTATATTTATAAATACCCACTTATATAATGCAAATAATCCCAGAACATGGCATTGTGCAAGTAGTTTTTGTTATTAAAACAGACCCTCCCCCCCCAAAAATACAGACCTCAGAGTTTTTAACTTTTTCCCCATGAAAAAAGACATTGCAGATGCACATGGAGAAAGTTTCTTACTACTGCAAAATAAGACAATTTATTCTCAAGATGTCAACTGAGCAATAAAGCACAAGTAACCATAAAGTATTCGGCAACTTTTCTGCAGTTTGTTGTACTTCTTTATCCAAGATATTTTTATGTGTGTGCAAATGAGCACATACATTATCTGACTTGTCATTAGCTTATCTACAACTTGACATGGAGTATAAATTGTTAAAGATGAGCAAATAATATTGCAAGCACCGAGAACTGTCAAAAGTAGATACTAGGGCCAAAAGTCAGCACAAAAAGGTAAGCAGGGAAACTTTCAGTGGCATTTTCTTTCCTGCTATAAAAATGTAGTTCACTTTACATAGCACTGAGCAGGTGAAAGAGTAGAAAAATACTTTATAACAGTACTGACAAGAAAATAACCAAGATTCCTTGAATGAATCCTGCAATAGTCAGTCCTAGTCCCTCCTCCACAACAGAACTTTTCAGATTCCCATGTCTTTGAGCGCTACTGAAGGCACCTGATCTCTAAGAAGGGTACCGCACACTAGTGTCATCCTTGATTTTACATGGCATTTACAGTGCAATATGTTGATTGTAAACAAGGGTTTGTTGTTTTTTTTCTTTTTTAGTTAGCTGCATGAGGAAGGGTCTAGTACATAAGCACTGTTACACACCAAGATCTGACGAACATCTGATATAGACCTAGAATTTGACAGGGATGGCACCTCTAATGATAGAGTAAGAAAACTGCACTCTGTAATGCAAAGGTATCTCAGCGAAAGAAGAGGGAGGGTGACAGGGATACTGCCTAGCTTCTTTTTTGTAACCTGTTCAGATGTCACAGCTTCTGAGATGAACAGGAAGATGTTGGTTTCCACTTTGGGTAATGCTGTATAAGCAAGCGCGTGTTGTCCTTTCCATCTAAAGAAGGGAAGAGTTGTCAAACGTCTCCCCACATGGGTATACAAGTTAGCACGGTTAGTCTTGAGATGCTGCAGTTTAAACACTACCTCTTGCTCAAAAGTGCATAAAATCAACATCAAGCTTATCTTGGCTTCTAGTAGATTTACAACATAAATCGGGAAGTACTTTACTGAGGCTAAATCAATCATTTATGATTTATACCAGTTTAAAACAAAAGCAGAGCAAAATACAGTAACCTCTGTAGCTCACAGCTCATTTACACTCCTTGTAAATATGTGTGAATCAAAGTTTATCCAACCTCCTTGTCTGAAAAAGTATTTACTTTGTAAATGGCACCATTCGAAGTCCCATTTCACATTCAGCACGTGTTTATACCGAGGTACACCCTGTTAGCGACTCGGCACAGCACTCCCCTTTACATGCAGCACTGATTCTCTGGCTAACAAAGCTGTCCTGCTTCCTCGAGACTTTCAGACTTTGCATCAATTTTATATCTCAGTGCTCTCTGACAGAGGTTTGACATACTCTAGAAGCTCATGCAGAACATCAGCTACTTTTCAAGTGAGAAAGACATATATATTTCACATGGAGGTTTTTTACTCAGTCTGCAGGAACGCCGGTTTGTAAAGTGCACTGACAATTGTGTTACTATGTGTTGTCTCCTAAACTATGGGTTGTTATTATTACTACTGAAAAAGTTGTTCATTAATGCTTTTTGAAAAAACTCTTACTCGTACATGGTTTCATAGGGTGGTCTGGTACTTACTGGAGAAACGCAAAACTGAGAACACAAAGAATGGGGGTGAACAGCCAAACCAGGTGGCCTCAGCCCATGACAAGAATATGTGGAAAATGAGAATAGTAACAGAAATAGAGGCTTCCAAGTGCTAAAATTTGATGTCCTGCAGGTTAAATTAATTAAAAAATAAAATTTCTGCAATAAGGGAAAACAAGTCAACAAGAAATTAGACTGAAATGCTGTATTTGGAAAATCTGATTCAGCAAGTTAGGATCTGACAAATGATGGCTTACACGCAATTAACCTTCAGATTCTAAACTTGCCATTCATATGCAGAAACACACAGTGTGTTGTTTCTACTGCCTCCATGGAGGCAGGCATGCTCAAGAAACTAGATTTAGTCAAGAGCACACAACATTTTATTTAAAACTAGAAATGTGGATCTTGAAATCTTAAGGACATGGATTCGTCAAAGAAGCTTTTAAGAAAGGGGAACTTCCATGGTGCCGTGCAATGAACAGAGAGGAAAAAGAGAGAGCATCTCAAAGAATACAACGACCTCCATCAATCCCGACTAGAAATCATGATCATCCCATCCCCTAAGCAAAGATTCTTTTCAGTCCAGTTAACTTCAGAAAGTCAAACCCACAACTACAGCACTTGCTGAAAAATCAGCAGAAAAGTGAATGACTAACACTAAAATTTCCAAGGTTCCTAAAAACCTTAAAGGATATGTCAAAGCATGGAATACCACAGGACTCACGGACTTGCCTGTCACACCTTTAAAAATCTCTCCAAAATACTCCAGTTAATAGAACGGGTCTTTCCAAAACGTGTTTAAGACTAGGTTGCTCTCAGAAGGGAGAGGAGCTGACATTATCAGGACTGTTGGCAGCTTGGAAATAAGAGAGGCTTGTTTAATATCCAGGATACGATGCTTTACATCGGCTTTTACATTTTGAATAATAAAGTTGCTAGAGAGAGAGAGAATGAGTTTCAGGGAAGAGGAACATTAAACTAACTCTGAGGATCATTCCTCACCTCCCTGAGGAGGTGGAGCAGGGCACCAAATGATGTTCATTATTTTCCAGCGAAGCTGAAAATGAGGAAGGTGCTAACACTCAGATTACCAAGTTAATTCTTAATTCCCTCTTCCAGTGCTCATTCTTGTCATTCCCTGGATTAAAACAAGCAAACCAAAAGAGCCTACCGAATATAGATGAAAATCACAAAGAGTAACAATAGATAGTAAGGAAGGGGGTCAAAAGAAGTTGGGAAAACCGAGGACCACTCCTCTCCACAATTTTCATGCAAATGGTATAATTATTTTTTCAACATTTATCACAGACTGTAGGCTGTACAAGTCTTCTGAATTCAGAAATGGCTTTCACGAAGATGGGCAGCTTTACTAACTACTAACAAACTACAAACCACAGCAGTGATATTGGAACAGCGGGGAGTCCAAGCAGGGCTGCTATTAAGCTTGGGCAATTAATTGGCCTTCTGTTCTTAAAAACAAAAAAATCAGAGGAATACAGTCCACATTATCTTGTTAGGTATTTTTTTTGCTTTTGCAAAAGTGACCTTTAAAATGTATTACAAAGGCTCTTGATTAAACGTTCCGATTTACAGCCAGTAAAAACACAGAAAATCAAGTGCTGGATCTTTGCTAGCATGAAAATGCCACAACTGAACTAATTTTTCAGTTTTCTGAGTTGCACCAACTATTAATAAAATACTTTAAGAAAAAAGTCAATTGCGTTAAGAAAACATTAAGGAAGTGTTTATCAGCACAGCAGTGGTCATCTTTAGAGATCATCAGAGGTGAGATGGCAACCATTCCCCTCACAGCCAATTTTAAATTCTGCAGAGGACACGAGGATGAAGAATTTTGACCTTGTATGTTGGAGAGGAAAAAAATCTCTAAATAAACTATGGATTTATAGATGCGCACATTTACACCCACAATTAAAATCCTCTGAAATTATACAGAAATAAGAATGCCGGCAATTCATAAAGCACTTCTTCCGAAAAGTATCTCACTCGGGAGAGGAAATGGGGATGAGATTCATCTAAGTAAATGCAAACACCTACAATGCCCCAAGGCTGTAGCTGGATAGGGATGTGACTCATCTTAAGGTAAACATCTGAAGTAAATCAAATAAATGATACTCTCAAACTTCCCACTCATCTACTGAGCATAAAAGGAGCAACTGTGAATAGCTAGCTGCTACCTCTAACGTTTGGCAAGATGAATCACACCATGGGTACTTACATTTTCCTATCAGCACTACTGTGGACAGACCATTTATCCCTTAATCCCTAGTCCCTTCTCCCCTTGTAAATGTTATATCTCCTACGTATTTTCCTAGTTAGAATTTCAGAGAAATGCGGTAACTGTTGTAAGTCTGAAGTACCTACATCAAAACTGCCTGCAATGGATTATGTGCGCGCGTATGGACCCCTGGATCTCTTGCTGGGAAGGCGAGGGTGCAGTGGCATCCCACCTGATTATACACACGTCATGAAAATGTCTAAAACAGTGTCAAAAGCAGCCTACAATGCTTTGAGTAACAGAAACCACAGCTGCTGATTTACATCCATCCAAAGAGCTACTGATGGTTTATGAGTTGTATATCGATGGACTCTTAATAAAAAAGGGCGATCTCAGTTCCCAGAGGGTGTTTGGTTTCCCCTGCACTAGGAATTACAGGCTGCTCCAGCAGAACCATCATTTCCATTTGATGGCTCCATTGCCCACCTAGAACAAGCCCACAAGAAGTGGTGTGGCACAGGAAGATGTGAATCAATCCCCTAACTCTGCTATTGCACTGGGAGCTCATTTAAAGTGCGACAGAAGGAGGAGTTAAAAGTCAGATTAATATCATACGAATGAAAGGAGGGTTGTTACACCAAACGGGACATTTGAGAAATTGTACGCTAAACAAATAGGAGGAAACAGAAGGCGGCCCAAGCTGTTTTGCTGACTCTCACGTGCACATGTATTAAACTCTCAACAAAACACTTTAATCATAATTCTGCAGTAAAGCTGGCAAGCAATTCTCAACCAGACACCCTCCCATCCCTTTCATAACCTTCTCTGGTTGCACAAGCACTTCTGCAGCTGGCCAGCTGTTCACCGCTTTGTGTTGTCATAAGGAAAGAAGTATAATAAAATGCACAGACCGATAAGGAACAGCATCAATGCTGCTGAACATGTTGGAAAAGGGGCAAGTTCCCCTGCTTCTGATGTAGCAGAATTTTACAGAGAGTTAACCAACTGTCCAGGAGGGGATTAATAACTGCTTGGGAAAATTATAATGGTATGAGTAGAAAAAGGTCAGTGCGATGAACACTGAATTGTCAAACTGCTGTCTGGTGTTTCTCGCAGCGATTTGGAGCCCCAGCTCTCAGTAAGCCGTGGCATCAGCTTCACAGAACGTCATGGTAGTACCCGGAATGGTGCGTACTTCTGTGGTCAAAACCTGGGTCAAGAACCTCTGTCAGGACTTTCTGCATTTGCCAGGATACACCCACAGCTGCATGATCCTTTCCTTTTCCTTGCTCCCCTCTCTAGTCATCACGGTTATGAAGACAGCCTTGAAGAAGTGCACAGAGTGAGTCAAAGTAAATGCTACCCTAACAGCTTTAAGATGCAACAGCCGCATCTGTCACAGCGACTTGTTAAACTACTGAACCTAAAAGGTGACAATTAAATACCAGCACAATCATTTATCTGCTGATCATTCAGCAGACATATCAAGTCTGTCCCACAATGCAAACTGCCTCCCACACAGTGCCAGGCAGAAAATTGAATATTGCAGCAACACAAAAGGAAGAACAGCTGTTTCTAGTCTGTACTCTCATCTTCCCCCCCTTAAAAGATTAAATTAAAAACTTCCTTTCTTTAAGGACTTGATAATGTGAAAAAATTATTGAGATATAAATAGAATACAAATTTAAACTGGTACAATTATTCTTGTGTAATTCCCTGTATTAGCTGAGAGTACCTTCTCATATAACTCGAGTTACCTGGGCAAAGATATAAGATCAGCTTAAAAAGCTGCAGTTTCTAGCAATAAAAGCACCTGAAGCGGTGTTAGAGGAGCACTTTGACTGTAGTGAAATAACCAGGGAACATGAAGGTTGGAGGGATATGAGGTGAGAAGCTGTGGTCTACAGAAAGGGGTAGCGATGCAAGCAAGAGAGAAGATATATCTCTTCCCTATGGTATATTGTATAAAATGGGCAGCTGGAGATAGAAAAGGATAGGACACTTTTCTATCAAATCTCAGGCCAGGCTTTCCCCTAGGAGTAAGATGAAGGCAAGCAGCAGTCAGGGGCCGTCCAAGACCACTCACCTGGCAGTCAGCTCCTCCAGCACCTCCCTTCTCCCACCTCCAACCACCCTAATCTCCTTGACAGCTCTGCAGAGACCTTCATCACTCTTCCGAATTCTTGCCAAGACCATACTCAGTACCCTGTGCACACTAGCAACTTATCACTGCTTCTTTTGCCGACTGCACTTCTTCCTTCTGGGAAGCTGGCACCCATGACAGGAGATACACTAGGACCCCTGCTTCTGGGGGCAGGAGCGACAGGGATGGGTGGGAACACAGCATACAAAGAAAAGAGTACTTGGACTTGTGTAGGATGAGGACTAAACCACAATATCTATTTCTTTTTATATCATTTGACAGTCATTAAACATTTCAGGTTCTTTAATATTAAAAACAAACTTGATGATGATGCCTGCAGAGCTAGCAATGGTCAGGCAGACCATGCCCAGAACAGAAACCCAGTGCTGTCCTCTCAGCAAACACTTAGATTATTAATGCCACTTTTTCTCATGCTTGCTAAGTATACAAGTGTCTGTGATGCTTTGGCAAGGCTTCTGTAAGTACCATACGCCTTATTTAATAACAAAGGATGGAGCATTGTTAAGAAGTGTTCGACAGAAGGAAAAACAGTGCTGTATTGTTTGTATCAGCAGCTGCAAATGGAGATCCACTTGTGATCTGAGACAGCCGAGAGAATAAACAACTGCAAAAAGGCAGGTTCTTAACCTTGCAATCTTCACAGCTTTGCTAAAGCCCTCTATGTTTCTTTTTTGATGCCATTTTTCAGATGTATTTTTTGACTTTCAAATGAAACACCCTTCCCACCACCATGTTCTGAGTTGTCGTTGAAAGACTGTGTTACAGCTGTTGCATCTCACTGAATTCAAAACAGTCTGGGTAGAAGCAGCGAGAAAGATTTTCTTTTTTAATGCTCTGATACAACCCACTGATTGTGCCATCTGTCCGACACATGATGAAGAATCTCCAAACACAGAATAGCTGTGGGGGACGTAGTACAGTATTTGTAGATCTGTGCTTGGTAAGAGATAAGAGCTTGTATTAATAAAGCAAATTCGCTTCTTTGAACACAATGTATTAGATATGCAGTACGTTTCTGGCACGAAGTGTGGAAAAAAATCCCAGCAGATCTGTCCAGATGGAGCGGGGAAGTACTGTCAAAGGCAGGACAAGAAAAAGGTGCTTGCTCCTGTGTGAAGACCATGTCAACGCAATCTGCCTATCATGAGCAAAAAGAAAGATCCTGGGAGTTTTAAAGATTCTTTCTGCAATGCAGGATGTCACACAAAGGATTAAAAAAAAAAAAAAAAAAACACAGATCAAATTAAA
>NW_010415597.1:45077-45449 GCF_000710305.1 Buceros rhinoceros silvestris
AAGAGTTTGCAAAACTGTGCTAATAAAAGTGACAGAGCTAAGTGCTTCAGCTAAGTATTTAATAGGATTGTAACAGCTATCTCCATAAATCTGTCCATACCAAGTATCAATTATGTAGGGATCTATCTCGCTGCAATAATTTCTCTAAATTGGCTCCTCACTGACGCCTCTCCAATTATTTTTAGTAGTAAGGACAGTATGTCTTTATCCTTTTGACTGGCATAGGACAACATATCTTCAAAGAGTCTGATATATTTATAGGTCAGTTCAACTCAGAAAAATCTGTGGGTACTGCAGGAATTTTAAAGACTAAGGGAAAAGCAGCAGAGACTGGAGACAGGCAAACCCTCTACTCGTTCAGCAGCTGTGCTT
>NW_010415597.1:45619-47810 GCF_000710305.1 Buceros rhinoceros silvestris
AGTATCTCAGGTTGTCCTCAGCACTGACTGCTGCTGCAGGGAAATGGCTGGGGCAATGCCTAAGCACCGTGACTCCCTGGGCACACGGGGCCAGATGAGCACTGCGCAGCTGACGCCCTACACACCCTGTAAGTGGAGCCAGATGAAGGCCAGAGGAGCAGCTTTTAGGCTGTGGAGATTGATGGTCTGTTCAGAGTTTTATTGCCTGCAGATCTCATGGGCTTAATCTCCTCTGTTCTAAAAACGCATTGCTAAATCCCAATCCATAGTGCTGGCAAGAGCCTTGTCGAGCACTACTGTTAAATCTGACGAGAACCGAGGCATTGTAAAGTCATTCTATGTTTAAGTACTTGCTTAAACAGAGTGAAAAGAAACTCTCTTTCCTATATGTCTAATGCCCGAACTACAACCTAAAATATTCAGTGGGAATTTCCTGCCCCCCCACCCCCAAATATAAATTACACAAACACTGTAGATTAAATAAAGAACAAGTTAGCTGTCTGCGGTTTGATGACAAGATCCGAAGAGCTTCACTTGAAAAGGCAAATGAACTTGTACATTTAGTAAGACAAAGAGAGATACAAAGAGCTTTCTGAAACTAACAGAGCCAAAATACTTCAAAAACTAACCAATGGCTACTGCATTTTCTCTCAAAGTATACAACTTACCTAAAAATCAACAGTCTGTATTCTACGCAGTGAGAAAACCTGCAAGATCAAAATGTTACAAGTACCAGAATTCAGCAAGTTATAAATGATCCAGTTCCGTGCAGGAGGGATTTACAAGTTATGAACATAACCATCTTCTTACAGACTATTAACGTAACCATCCTGCGCACTTGCTCAGTTCAGTTTTAATTACCAGTGTGATAGCAGTCACCGCCTTCAGCCTTCATTGTGCTGGGCACTGTACAAAAACCACGATTGTCCCGGTCCTGAAAAAAATACCAGTCAAAGGAACCAAGACGGTGAGAAGATGGGAAGAGAAGCAAACCAACAGTGCAGAGTCCTCTGCCGCAGTTACACAGTGTATTCAGTGACCCAGTCAGGAATAACACCAGCACCAGTAGCTTTTGTACAGAAATTTTCATCATTAGATCTTGCAGCACTTAAAGGATGTCAGTGGCATTACTCCTGTTGTTGAAGCAGGGAAAATGAAGCACAGAGAAGCAGGCTTCGAGTGGCCCTGGGTTACCCAGCAAAACCTAAGAAAATGCCCGAGTATAATGATTCCTAGCACAGTTCTCCATCCACTGGACTATGATGTTTCTAATCTAAAATATAATTGAAACCTTTAATGGAGTATAATAAAAAGATCTTTTTCATATGAGCTCAAATCCAGACAGAATATTGGAACAACTATCCAGAACACAGGCAGTGGATACTCGCAGCAATACCTATTCATGTCGACATCAGATCATAAAAATCACCCAAGTGCTAAACACTTTGTACATAACGAAGCCTGTGTCCTCCTTCATTTCATAACTCTGAGAAAGGTATGGGGAAAACCCAGTGCTGAAGAGAGTGCTGCTTAAAAGTGAAGGGTCCCCCATAAACCATAATAAATCTTAAGCATTATTAGAGCTTTTCGTGAGGCAACAGAGCCACCCAGCAGTTCCTAAGGCTTCAGTTGGCTAACTCTGGTGACAAGTCCTTCCTCCTGCCTCTGACTGTAGACCTGTGACACAAATTGCTCATCAGTATCATTACTTGAAGGAGTTTTTTTCCTTGAAGGTGTGTATATGAAACACATTGTAATAAAACCAGATTAAAAGGTAGAGATGTCAGTTTAAAAACAAAACAATGCAGTAGGGCTGATTTAACTTCGGGAACAATAACCTTCAGTATAACTTACTCCTGATACTACCTGTTTTCGATATAGCTATAAAGAACAGGGGGAAAAAACAAATCATACCTTAAAAAGTACTTCCTGGGTTTAAAAATGTTTTGTCACAAATGTGAACCCAAAGAAAAATGAGCATCTACCTAACACAAGTGCAAATACTTTTGTCTAGTCTAGACCAGTTCTGCCCCTCTCCCCTCCACACAGAGAAAGGTTTTAGATTCTTCAGCTAACTCAAGATGTGACCTAATTTCAGAACGGATTAATTGTTCATCTTTAAAACCCCTAATGAACAAGCTGTGATGCATCCTTTCTGGGGACCCGTTGTTCCCCAAATCTCCATTCCTGC
>NW_010415597.1:47887-63411 GCF_000710305.1 Buceros rhinoceros silvestris
TGAAGACCGAGGCTCTGCAGCTGTTTATTTTCCTGTGAAACCTCCTTTCAAAAAGCAACATGCTGATGGACTCATTTGCTCTAACGAGGAATAATAAACTACTGAAGCCTATCACAAGACTTTTAACAGTCTTCCCGCTACTTAGGAAGTTGCCCTGTATAGCACTATACTGCATAGCTTGAGTTTATCTTAATACTGCCACTGAGATTGGCTGCAAGTTATTTAAGTACTTCTGATTCATGCCTCACCACTCTGAAGGAAAACAAAAAAGCTTTAGGAAAGAAATAGTATTTACCCAACAGTAAAAGTTGCTTTAAATACATATTTTGGGTTTTAGGCAAACAACAGCTTTAGGTGTTGATTCTAAGAGGAGGAAAATCTTATGAAAACAATGAGAAACTAACTTTATGGGAATGTAAAATTATGATGGAGTGCTAAAATGCATTCTGGATCTCTGAAAGTACCAAGTTTTTCTCAAAGTTGCTCATAAACCAAGAGCAACAATACAATGTACTTGGAGTTTATCCTCATCTAAGGATTTCGGTGTGTGTTTTATAAATGCTAATTAATTAAACTTGAAAAGGCTCCTGTGAGATACAGTAGGTAAGTATTATGATACCTCTTAAACACATATAAACCAGAGTTACAATGTTTAACTATATTTGGAGTTGTTTCTTTTTAAATTGATTTTCCTCTATAAAAGAAGATGCTGATTGTCTATTACTTTCGGAACAGGTTTTTATGAGTTCAGTTTTTAATAGGTCACATTTCACCGCACCTATGTTTGCACTTGCATTTACTCATACAGGGCTTAAAATACACAGCCAACCAAAAGCTGGCAAGATTCTGTACAAATCTTTTGTTTGTGAGACAGACAAGCCTTAAACCAGAACTAGGGGGGATTATGGTAAAGGGTGCGCCGATCTCCCACCAGAAATCTTTTTCCTGGTTTGTAATACTGGTAACTTCCCAACCAAATTCAAAGGTAAGAAGAGCATCATTACTCCCACCACCCCTCAATCTACGCAATTCTGACATAGCTAGAATATTTCCCCAGGGAAATACTGTCCTGATTCTAAAGATTGACCATATTCATGGAAACGTATGGAAAGATGGTCCAGGAAACATTTGTGTCTTTTCTATTTTAACTATGAATGGTTCCATTACTCAAATAAGTTATCCACTTTTTTGGATCTTCCACCGTCCTTACATCAGGAGCTTTCATGATGGTTTGCTTCTGTTGTGGAGATCGCATGTTGTAGGTTATGATGTTATATGCAGCCAAGCAGGTAGGATTACTTGCTGCTGCCCAGGCCCTCACTTTGAAGGAACACAATGTAGTCACACACAACTAGTGCTCAACAAAACCCAACACCATCTCAGCCTAATGTGCTCCACAGTGAAATTGTGCAGAAAGCAGCACTTTCTCCTCAGTTTTTGATTTAGTTTTGCCGAGTATTCCCTGATGACTCCCGTGTCTGCATTTCATTTCCAGTTCCAGGAGAAGCTGATGCATTTAGTAATTATCTAACTGTAATAACCAATTGCTAAGGCTTTCAAGAGCAGACAGAATAATGAATATGTATGTGTCCCAAAACTAAAACATGGAAGGCAATACAAGTCTACTAATAATTAGCTGTGCTTTGATATAAAATGTCATCTGATTGTATCAGGCGACCCGCATCAGTTAGACACAGGAGGATTTGATTTGTTGCTTTTGGTTGTTCGAGAAGCAAATTCTCTGTGGAGAAGAATCTGCTTTGCTTTGCCTCTGAGACTCCGGAGTTCCCACGTAATTATCACTGTGATTGTCATTCCCAGCCAGATTAGTGACAGTGGAGACTAAAATGTCATCTGCAGGCTATGGCAGAAACTATATATTTGAATCAGCCTCTACCAGCTCCAGCGAACCTTGATCTGACAAGGCAGAAGGTCTAAAATACTAAGTACCATAATTTAATGCATTTTTCTTTCCCAGACAAAGCACTGCACTTTCAAGCAATGGGATGATTTTTCTTCTTCTGAAGCAATACAGTCAGCAGCTTGGAAATTTCTTGCTAGTACCATATGTTAGCAGAACCACTGATTAGGGGGCAGGAACTTCTGCATCATCTCTTCCCATCAATTTCTTTCCAGTTTATCACATAGGAAAAATCACCTATTTCATGTCACTCCTTACATATCACTCCTCCAACAGGGGCAGCTCAATTCCTGAAATCCTAGACTTTTCACTCTCCTGGGGCCATTGCTTGCCAGAAAGGACCCTCTGTTTCCCTGCCTTGCTGTAAGGCCCAGCAGATGAGATTGAGAACCATTCGCATTTGTAACATTTGAATCATGGACTATTTCTCCTCCAATATGATTACCCCTAAATGGCAGGGAGACAGAGTAATCTAGGCTACAGAAGCATAAGGAACAGGCAAATATGGGATGCAGATGGTGCAACTCATGCAACATAAAATAACACCTCAAAAAGGCAAAGTTACATCAGAAGCACCACTTTTTGACAAGAGATGATACTTGCTCGAGGTCAGTCACCACTCCACTGGTCACTTGGGATGATTAGGTGTTTACCCTCGGGGGCTTAGTTTGGGGGAATAAGCTTTCTGCCAGAGTTACGCAGAGTGAGCAAAAACAAAGTCATCATCTACTTCAAAACAAAATATAACATTCATTCCCTGAAGGTAGGATTCCTCTAATTACTATCTAATGACGTGCCTCTGATAATCTGAATCCACTACCCCATATATCACACACACACACATATATACACACAGACAGCTCCCTCCATCTCTATATATCTAAATAAAAGACACTCCTCCATCCACAGGAGACCTTATTTCTTCCTTTCTCCTTTCTCTTTCTGTCTTTCTTGTAGAGAACAGGCTGCACAGTCTCCAGACCCAAGAAACACACACGAAAGTACAAAACTAACATTCTTAATGCTTCTTTTCCGCATATGGGAAAAATTCACAACTCTTCGTTAGATATTACTATGATTACTTCCAACATTAGCTTTGTAATGCTTTAATCAGAGCATCCGATAGAAAAATCAGACTGAAGAGAGGTCTTTTGCAAGGTGATGGCTGCGTACATGGATGTGAAGGATAGCATCCACCTTGTATGCAAGGTGCTAAAATATCAGGATCATCTAGAAAATTGTGAAAAATAATACATTTTGCTTCCTGTAGCATAATTCAACTACCTTTCTAAATCTGAAGTTGAAATATCTTACAGATTTAGATGCAAACCCATGACAAGACAGCTCAAGAGAAACGGGTTATTGAAATTTTGGTTATTACACAACAGACCAATGATCACAAGAACGACCAATCAAGCTACAAATTATGACATTAGATGAAACTCCAAAAGTGGCTTTTCTCCCATAATAAAATATAACCATCAATGTTGGGTTTTGTTACTACACTGTGCAGATACGTTTCACTCACCTTCCTTTCCCAACACCCCATATATAAAGGTTATGTAGAAGCATAAAAGCCACAGAGTTACAATGGCTGTGGTAAGAATTCTGCAACCTTATGCTCCTGCCAGCTGCTACTGTAGCTAAAGCAAAATGAAGAGACATTACAGCCTTTAGAAAGCACCATCAAGTGGCTATTATACTGTAGTATTACCTTTCAAGTCAGTGATGCAACATGCCAAAAAGGTACCTATGGAACATCTAATCTGCAGTTTCAAGTCTTAAAATTGGTTTACATAAAAACTACAACTCCAAAAGCAACATGGACTCGACAGACGCCTTGTTCATGGCTATATCCTGCCCGAAAGCATCCCCTCTGAGTCAGCATGTATTATATATAATATTACATATTATATACATCAGAGAAGATACAAATGGAATGAATTTGAAAAGAACACAAAGTCGATTTAATAACTTCTCAAAGAAGGCTTAAGAAAAGTAGTAAACAGTTTGCACCTGTCAGGTGAGCTGCTATGAATGCACTTGTGGTCAGCAACCACAGCTTAACAAGAGTATTAATCAAAGATCAACTTCCTAAGGCATAATACGGCTATTGCTTTCACACGTACCTCTACTCTCACAGCTCAAGACTTTAGGTGCTCTTTTAGTTGCATACCTTGTTATGCCACAAGTATTTACCTCACAACCTCTGGAAGGGAAGCTACAATCATACCAGCTTTTTGCTAAAAAAAAAAAAAAAAAAAAAACGACCAAAAAACCATACCCAAAAAAATCCAACCAACCAAACCCCGTTTTCTCTGTTAAAAATTCTGAAAACTCAGGAAAAAGTAAGAACGAAAGTCAATTTGTTCTCTGCTTGAGACTCCGCGCTTTGGGCCCATAAACCCACTTCATTGACACCTGCTGATCTACCACGCCACCTTTAGAAACTCCAACTAGAAAGCAGGTTTTCAGGTAAAGGAGCAGAAGCCCTTCGCTGAAAACTTTTGCAGACAAAGCCGATTAAAATGCTGAGGCAGACTCTCGATTGCCATCTGAGTCTGACAATTTAGCAAGCAATCGAAGGCTGTATTTTACCGCAGCCCAATACTGCACTAGCAGAAAGAGCCTAGAGATGTTAAAAAAGATGTGGCAGGTTAGATGTTTTCAACAGAGATAAACACATATTATTGCCATGGTACAGGTAGTACACTGCATGAGGGAAGGCTTTCTGAAGAAGGGCATAGAGTCATTCTAGTCCTCTGTTCAAGAAAGGCCAATTTAAACTGAAAAGATGAGTCCCTAACCTGGGCAGAGGACAAACAGCTCAGCGGAGAAGACCGAAAGGAAGAATACAACTGCTCCCTCAGGAGGAAAAAGAGCTACAGACTCTGAGTCAAAAGAGCTCAAAAGTGGACACTGCCATGTTACAAGGATTTGTCTTAGCAGGACACAACACAGGAGCCTCAGGCAATGGTCCATAATGGGTATTTAGGAAGGAACTTTAAAGACAGGGCTATATGGAGCCATATTTCCCTCAGCACACCCTTCCTCAAAGAACCCGTAGCTTAGAGGTTCTTGAGGGAGAGGCTCTATTGCTGTGTTTACTGGATTGTACTTCTTAAATTTTTTTTTTTTTTTCCTGAACCCATTTATATCTGTGGTCCACACAGCATCCTGAGGCAATGAGTTCCACAGGCCAGCTCTGCCTTATACGATGGCGTGGAGCCAGGCGTTCCACAGCACGCTCGCTTGAGGAAGCAAAGACTTGAATTGAACGAGTCATATCCCAAAATTCCCCCTAGTAATCCCCAAGAGACAGTTTCGGTTCTTGAACACTGAGTTATCTCAAAGGTTACCCGAGTATAGACAGGTTCTCTCAAACTGACAACTAATGGTTAAAGGGTTGTTAAAGTGAAGACAAAATATTACACTTGAGTTTTTAGGAAACTGAATTTAACTCCATTTTCACATCTACACAACCCCTTTATGTTCAGGGATGGACACACAAAACGACCAACAGCTGACCATATGTTCTAAGAGAAAGGCAGGATTTCTAAATACAACTTCACTAGATACACTTTGGAAATAGTAACTATGTACAAAAATATTAAATACATCTTAATAAAATTACTAAATATCAAACAATGTAATTCCTTTCTCCTAATATACTTCTCTCTGGATAAAAAAAAAAAAATCCCAAGGCTCAGGATACTAGGATTCCTACCTTCCGATTAGCTTCACTTACAATCTCAGACCAGACAAATGCCCTGTGACTCAGTTTCCTCAATTAAGAGATTGGGAATGAAGCAGTTTCTCAGAACAAAAATGTTTTCCAGGAAAGGAAGTGTACTTACTTTTGGTAAAGCACCTATATAGACTGCTGATGGCGGATGCTATGTAAGTGCAACGAATTATTTCCTTATGTTTCTCCACTTCCTCCTCTGCAAAGGAGGGAACTTGTCATTCTTCCTTTTATTAGCAAGTGCAGCTGGGAGCTAAATAGGCTGGTGACTCCGACTGACTGATTTGGTAGTGTTTATGCAAGTAAGGAGCAAGAAACACTAAATCAGAGCATAAACAAATCTTAGGCTAAATGTGCAGATGAAAACCTAACATGTACTAATAATTGTACGCCCCTGAATTTAGTATTCAATTGGTAAAGATCCCAATTTTATTTTCTGGTTTAATTTTCAAATAATTTCAGTACTAAAGCATAACTGCAGACTGCACAGGGAAAAAAATAACTGAAACGGTTATTTTCCCCAAATTTAGAAACCATCTGTTTTGAAGTTCTGTTTGGCTAAGCAAATTACATGACTCACAGACCAGCTAAGTAGTTAAACACATGCAGAATACCTTTCCTTCAGTGCAGGCGAAAAATGTCTTTAGCTGAGCTGTTTTGCATGGCACCTCCAATTTATCCCTTCTCAATTCTCTCTGGCATCTGCGTTCCTGGTGCGAGTGCGAGGGTAACAATCACATCAGGCTGCTCCACAAAGGTTAACACAGACAGTAGCCTGGCAGCATTTGATGTGTAAGCAAACAGGACTACCGCTTCCCTTGCATCTAAAAGGTCAACGAAACAGAACCTAATTCACTTCTTTCACACAAGCCCAAGGGCAGGCACATGACAGAAAAGCCAGCAAGTTCATTGTCAGTTCTACAATGCCACAGGAAAAATAACAGATTTCAGCACTGCAGGGGAAGTGAACAGAGCAGGGAGCAGAGGCTGCTAATGATCTGGGGCTTTTCTTTGGCAATATCCTGCTTATTTTTACCTCAGTGAATGGAACAATTTATGTAGAATAAAGACTTAGCCTGTAATTTATCTACTACAGGTTACTTTTCGCGTTGTATCACATAAAGAGCTGACATTAAACTCAAGCTGCTGCAATAAAAATCCCTTTACATTAATATAACTACCAAATGTTGTTACCATGATTAATAATTAGCAAATAACAGGTGACAAATCAAACAGAATTACAGCATCACTCAGATTAAAGGAACTCTTATGCCACCCTGCTTTTCTAGGGATATCCTTGTTTGTCTCCTTATTCCCTTCAGCTTCCAATTATCCAAACATACTTGCTCTGTCCCAAATGGCTCTTACAATGGGGGTGTACGACGTTCACTTCTGTAGCTGTCGAAGATCTGCATGGCAGAAGAAAATCACAAAGGTTATCTTTAACTTGAGGAGATAGGACCCTAGAAATTTGAGAAGAAAGGCAGAAGCCATGAGAAGCAATAGAAGGATGAAGAGAAATGGCACCTCCTTCTTTTGAGCAGTGGACTGGTGGGTTTTCCCCACCCAAAGCCATCATTTGACAGCGCTCAGCTTCCCCATCTGCACTTTCAAGCTCTCTCCTATTAATCCACCTTCCTAGCTGCACTTGTATTCAGGCTCTGAGCATCAGATGGAAGAAACTGGATGGTCAGCTCATTGATATCAATGGCAAAGCTCACAGGTTCACCTAGGTAACAGCTCTGTGGTTATCCCAGCCTACATTATTGGCCCTGCAGACTCTCAAAAAATACTACAATCTGAATTCGTATTTGATACATCATCATTTTGCCTACAGGCTCTATCCTTCCTGAGGAAGAAAGTGTTTACAACAGTATATAATGATAAACATATAAAGCCATCATCAATCATTCATCAGTTACAATTACCATTTGCATCCATTTATCTAATCACAGTCTGCAGTAACTGCTGCACTTAAGCAGTTCAAAACCACTTTAAAGATGGAAATGTTGAGGATAACTACTGCATAATTACCTCCACATTTTGTAGCAGTCTGCTAACTCATATTTCTGTCTCTTTTCAGGTTTAATGTATATTAAATAAAGAGGAATTATTATTTACATACACCCCCACTCACCTACACACTCACATGTACTGACTGTGACAGTGCAGGTGAGAAATGGCAGAGGAGTCTCATAAACTCTATTTAACGCGCTACTTCAGCTGTCTCAGACACTCAGGCTCCCAGTCTCTCTTTGCTGCTGCTTTAAATACGTTGAATTTCACATCTAACCATTAAAAAAAAAAACCACAGACATTTCTTTTTTTCCTCCTCCTTCTTGTCTTGTCTGCAATATCACCTGCCAGAAAATTATTTTGTGTCTGCTCTGGATGTTAGAATTCATTCTCAGCCTTCCCTTCCCATTTCTCTTTTTCAACTCCACTAATTTGAAGATGCCAAACAGTGGGTCCTGAGCTAGTAACAGCTTAAAGGACCGATAACTTCCACCCTTCAGAAGCTACACCAAAGAGGACAGACAACGGTTTGTTATGCAGTGACTACAATAACTTAATTTGCTACATTACATAAACAACGGATTCCTGAGAGTGGAGAGAGTCATATTTGTGTGTTCTTTCACCTTTTCCATCTTTTAAAAGATATCCAGCTTTTTGCACCAAAATGAGCGTGTATCTGAAGAGCACTCTAAAGATTTGGGGGATTAAATCCAGCTCTCCCTGCAATGCCAACACTGTCATTCCAACCAGTGAACCATGCAAACACACAATTGCTGCTTAACAGTTTTCTCTACAGCATGTGCTTAGGTAATAGCATGGGAGGACACCCTCCCCTTCTCCCCCACATCTACACTGACTCTTAGCAGAGAGGACAGTTGACAGGGTGCTTTACTATATCTCATGTTCGCAACATGATCCCAGGTGGACTTTTTCCACTCTGGTCCCTTCCCTGCCTTTTCCAGCTCTGTGTGCCCGTCAGACTGCTGTAAGTAGGTCACATGCCTGCTAGGACAACTGGCTGCTCTTGCAGCATTTCTAGAAATAGTTGCATTAAAAAACCCCAACAAACCCAAATATTTTAGTCTTCTATAAGAAAGTTAATAGTGGGGAATGTTGATGAAGCATGGCCTACAGACACAGCACATTACAGCTGAACTGGGTGAGCGTACAAGACGCCTCCTCTTTGGGTATCCTGGGTGACAGAATCACCTTCGCAAGCAGCGGCAGCTGGGAGAGCAGGAACAGCACCCCAGCACTTCAGCCAAACCTCAGCCAGGCCCCGGCCTCTTGAACTTCCATCCTCCAAATCTGCAGGCATCCGCTAAAAACTTTTAATACACTCTCTGGCCACGAGTGTCAACTGTGCTGTGGCATAAAAGAACAAACCAACAAAAAGATACAACCAAAACCACCCCACATCGTGTATAAAGTGCAGGCTGCACAACCTGTTCTGTAGATGGCACTGTATGTTAAACAATGATTTTCTTCTCTTGCCACAGTACAGTTTCTGAAGACAATAATCCAGCTGCAGCCTCTAACACATACTGAATACACATTTATTTAAAATCAGGAAACATTCTATGGTATTAACTTTCAATCGTACCTCCAGAAGTCCTCTCCCAATTGCAATTAATTATGTTTATCCCTGTAGTTTGTGACTGCCAGGCAGGACAGGGTGCACTGTACAGACCCAGTGTAGCAGACAATCCCTGCCCCAAAGAGTTAACAAGACAAACAGTAGGAGAAGACAGACAGTATTCTGAGAGCTAATGATGTGTTCCAGCCCTACTGCTGGATCCCCAGCCGGGTGTGCTACCCACTGAGTCAGCAAGTGGTGCTGTGCCATGATGATGATTACGTTTTTGGGGGGTTTTGTTCCTATTTTTTTAAGACGGTCTTCATTATTAATATCTTCTGAAGGATTTGTTGAAAAGAGCATCACAGGAAGTAGACCACAAAATTGGCAGAGAAATTCAGGATAACGTGGGTGCAAAACCAGGACTGACGAACATCTAGGGAATCATTACCCTGAGAAGTGAGAGAATTGCATAAACCAGGAAAAGTGAATTTTACAAGAGTGAATAAACTTCTGAGGTGATTTCAGCTGGCACACTAAAGTAATTGCGGGGGCATTAAAAAGAACACAAGCTAATCTAAAGATTCACTGACAACAACGAGATATTTGGTGTGTAAAATTAATTACCAGCAGGAGAGCTCCCAAGAATCTAAGATCAGTCTTAAATGGTCCAGGGTTGTTCCAGAACTCTGCTAACGTAAACACAGAAGGCAGCAGCAAAGAGAAAGTGGCATGGACAAGCTCTGAAGAACCACCCAACCTTCCTACTATACATTGTAAATGAGCAATATAAATCTCTACCTAAGCTCACAACAGAAAGCTGTCTTTCAGGTACTGCCAGCATGTGTTGATTTGCACTTGCCAAAAACAGATTGCAGGCTTCTGGAATGGTAAAAGGTAAACACAGCAACCCTTCATATTTTAAAATAAAAAAGGAACAATGCTTGATTATTCTTCTACAACTACGATTTATGCTGATGTTAGTATTTCATACATTCCAGCCCATAACGTGATGTGGAAATTTTTCTCTGTTCCCTGGTGAGTGCCTTGCATTGGCTGCATACACGGTTTTAATGTGGATTGAAAATCTTGGTTTATGAGTGGCAGACAAAGCCACAAAAGTGTGGCAAAATTTTAGCACCATAAAGAAAATAATTCAAATCGGTGGTTGAGTCACTTTGTTCTCTTAGAACTATGCAGACATGTACCATATTCTAATGCTTTCGGCTATTTTAATGAAAACTTTATGATTGTTTAAAAATTCTGGTAGGTATCCAAACCTCTTTTTTTTCCAGAATCCTCATATGAAAAATTTACTTGATGCATTGACCTGACAGCTGTGTTGGTAGGAAACCACATCTGCTGAACTACACGTAAAGAACCCAGATGCGAAAAATATTTGAAAGTCATTTGTCTTACCATGTCTTCATACTTCGTCAGACATTCAACAATAAAATCAGGAGAAATTCATGTAAGCTACCACAGCCAACCAGCAATACAGAAAAACTGCAGAGGTAGAAAAGGAGGCTTTATAGCACTGGTGAGTGAGAAGAGATACTCAAATAGGAACCAGCACTGAGCCCTGAGACTGAGAACAAAGTCACTACCACCTTATTTTACATACGGAAAAGCCATTTGGGGCATTTTTGAAGGTTGTATGTGCCTCCACAGAGTCTGACTTGCACTAAGTACTTCTGCACATGTTTAACTTTACTCATGGAGTAACCTCTTTATATTCCAAGGAACTAGTTGCAAGTATGAAAATAAACGGATGCCTCAATCTTCTGATCAATCAGGGGCTTAAGTTACCCTAGTTCAGTGACGGAAGGGATAGAGGAACCTCCAGATTACATACTAATATTAAAGTCAATGTGCAACTCTCCCATTAATTCCACAGGATTGGCATTGAGCTCTAAGGTTTTCATAAAATTCTTCAACATACATTGGATATACAGACCACGTGATGGCAAGGCGTGTTTACAAGGGTTTTACAAAGATTACTTGGGGGTAAATTTGGAAGAAGCAAATTTGGTTTGTGCGTACCAAAGCTACTCATGCATTGTGCAAGTCAACTGAAGCTCATTTTGTTAAAACTTCTTAAATCATACAATGAATTATTTCCATGCCAGGTTATGACCCAGGTTATGGAATCACAGAATTGTTTTGGTTGGAAGAGACCTTTAAAATCATCAAGTCCAACCATTAACCCAGCACTGCCAGGTCACCACTCAGCACCACATCTACACGGTTTTTAAAGCCCTCCAGGGATGGGGACTCCACCACTTCCCTGGGCAGCCTGTCAATGCTTCACAACTGTTTCTGTAAATAAATTTTTCCTAACGTCCACCCTAAACCTCCCTTGATGGAACTTAAGGCCATTTCCTCTCATCCTATTGCTTTTACTCGGGATAACAGGCTGACTCCTGCCTCGCTACAGCCTCCTTTCAGGTAGCTGAGGAGTGATAATGTCTCCCCTCAGCCTCCTTTCTCCAGGCTAAACAACCCCCGTTCCCTCAGCTGCTCTGCATAACACTTGTGCTCTAGACACTTCACCAGCTTTCTTGCCCTTCTCTAGACATGCTCCAGCATCTCAACATCATTCTTGTAGTGAGGGGCCCAAAACTGAACATATTATTTGAGCTGCAGCCTCACCTCTGCTGAGTACAGGGTCCAAGAGCAGGATCCATCATGTGGCCTTGTTGAACCTCATACCCATTGATCCAGCCTGTCCAGACACCCCTGTAGAGCCTCCTGACCTCGAAGTAGATCAACACACCCACCCAACTTGGTGTCATCTGCAAACTTACCAAGGGTGCACTTGATCCCCTCATCCAGATCAGTGACAACGACGTTGAAGAGGACAGGCCCCAACATCCAGCCCTGGGGAACACCACTAGTGACCGGCCACCAGCTGGATTTAAGTCTATTCACTCTCTGGGCATGGCCACCCAGCCAGTTTTTTATACAGCAGAGAGTCCACTCATCCAAGCCATGAGCAGCGAGTTTCTCCAGGAGAATGCTGGGGAAAACAGTGTCAAAAGCTTTACTAAAGTCCAGGTAAACAATATCCACACCTCTTCTCTCACCAACTAAGCAGGCCACCTTGTCATAGGAGATCAGATTAGTCAAGCAGGAAAACCATTACGTGTGTTCTAAATAAAATACTGTAATGTTTTGAAAGAAAGGAGGCAAGGAATAATTATTTTTGAGTGGGAGAAAGGATTGACTAAATTTATTAGGATGTAAACTAAAATTTGACATGCAATGAATGGAAAACTGACCATCCTTCAGCTTCAACTGACTAGACCCAACAAACTGATATTTGATATCTACAATATCAAATCACATTATTATTAAACAATGACTGGAAATATGACACCTGTTAAAAACCAGAACAGTAATATTTAAGCTATCATCATCCGATTTCAAAATACACAAAGGAAACACCGTGAACAATACTGACTCATTCACAGCACAGCTTTTAATTCTACATTGAGCTTTTACACGCATAATCCAGATTCATGACATCAAAAGCCTCTCAAATTGTATTTTGCCTTTTTTAATAAAAATACATAATGCTTTATAAAATAGAACCCCCCTAATCTTCCTCTTTATAACTTGCTTTTTTCCCCCAGTTTGTTTCTACAAGCAACACCTCCCCATCTTTCTTTCCAACTCCTCTGCTTTAAATCAAGAAGCAAGCTCCTGATGAGTGTTCATGCAGCTGATTAGAAAATTGTCTTATAAACAGCATCATTAAGTGGCATGCCAATCAGTGGTGATACAGTGGTATTGCTGCTGCCTGTGTAAATTATAGAGTTATGCCCTACACTTGGGAAACCTAAATGTACAATTCTGAGATTTCTTATTGGCAATTAGATTATAAATGCTGCGTTCTAATGCTTAACAGCATGTGAATATATTTATCACACGGTGTATCCACAGAATACAGAAAAGAAAAAAAAATCTAATTGGAGCAGACTTTCTGAAGCGGCTGTTATAAAGGAACCCCCAATACTGAAAGCTTGTAAAAGAGGAACCTTTTGTTTAGGTTTTCAGTAGTGCCATAGGAAAGCTGTATGGATGGTAAGATCTCTTGACATCCAGTCCACCCCCATTTATTTGAATTTACTTATTGTTTTATGACATGTATCACCACCCACTTAAAATACACCAAAAACATTTGGACTTGTATCAGTATTTTCATATTAAATACATAGAAAAGCTTCAAAATGTAGAAACTCAGCTACCACATACTGACCTAGACTTGTATTGATGGAAAAGCTTCAAAATGTAGAAACTCGGCTACCACATACTGACCTAGACTTGTATTGATACAATGCATCGTGCTACATAGAGTTACCCGTTAACAGTACATGGAAGAACCACCTTCACTTGGCTGTAATACACACGGAAGATGACTCTTCAGAGATGCAAAGCCATGGACTTGAGAGCTATGGGATGCCAGAACTAAAGTTTGCCTTTGAAGTTTTAATTCAAGTTCTTTAGCTTTCGGCCTTTAATTGTACAGTCACATTAACTAAGCAGGCCAGACTCTTTCAATAAATAATATTCTCTTAACTGACATACGTTGAGCCCCGATTCATCACAGGGCTTTATGCCTTGTTTGCTGCATTTAATCTGCACTGAATGCATGAGTATTAAATTCCTCACAGGCTTCTGTACGGTTGCTCATTACAACAGAACTGATACTACCATTGCACCTGCTTAACTGTTCCAGAGCTAAGGTATAGACACATCAATGTCAAAAGTGGGAATCTTAAAGATGATACCACAGCTCTCATTTTGGAGTATCCTGCGCTTTACGGGAGCAAGGCAGAGCCCTCAGGAATGTCAGGGTGCTGAGAACTCTGCTCGAATACTAAGAGAAATGAATGGCTAACTTGCAAGTACCTGAAGTACTTGCGGACTTTAAACTCCAGACAGTCAAATAATGCCTGAGCCATAAGAAAACCCCACATTTCAGCAGTAGTTCACCTTATTCCTCCCAGGTGTCCCCGTTTTTGCAGGTGAGGCCAACTATGTCTCCAGATTCATTTCCAGAGAATACATCTGAGACACCGAATGATGCCGGTGTCCTGAAACTATAAGCATGATTATACCCAAACCCACTGCTTAATTTTATTTCTGTGTCTCTGCTTTTCCCCAATTTCAGAGTCTTGAATTTGTCAGCCATTCAAGAGCAAAGCGTTCTCCTTTGTTTTCACATCAAATGTCTAATGCCATCCTTTGCCAAGAGATCAATGCCCAGGCAGACCCTGCAGACAGGCCCTCATCGCTTGAGCTGACCAGTTGACTGACAGCAGAAGTAGGTTATCACGCCTGGACAGCAGTGGAAAATGAGGGAGATTGCTAACAGCTGAGAAATACCACGACTGAGAAATTTTGGTTGCAATTCAATGCTTCAAAAGGCGAGATGTCCACTTCTAACTAAAAGACCTCTGTTGTCATTTTCTCAACCTCTGTATTCAGATCTTCCCCCATTTTGATGGTGTCTGCCCTTTCTTCACTCCAAAACATGTTTCTAATCCCAAATGCCACCTCCTCACATCCCAGTTTTGCCCCTCTCCCTCCCTGAACTGTCCCTTCCTCCTGTTGCCCTGACTACCCACTGTGTATTTACTGCCCAGAAGAAGCCACAGCAAGACATATATTAGTCTACCAGAAATTAGTATTTTCTAACTCACCTGAGAACAACAGTTTTGCTCAGGGGTCTGTAATTGGTATGTACATCTAAAATTAATAGTTCCAGACCGCACTCACTACAACCGGTTGTTAACAGCTTATTAATTACACATCAGGATGCCATAAACAACTTAACAGACAAAAGAGCTTTTTAGAAGCTTACAAAGAAAGCCAGTGATGACACCCACCAGACTTTCGCCTTCTCCAGAACTTCAGGTATCAGCAAGGAAGAATCCACCTTTTCTTTTCCACAAACATCCAGAGGCGAAAACTGGGAGAGCGCAGGGCCCCCTCAGATACAGCGTGCAAAGTGTTTACAAAGGGAGCAGCGAATGAAGAATTGAGACATTGCAGAGGGAATAGCCAGAAATATTTGCCTTTAAGGTACAGGAATAGATCACTGGAGAGGAAATAATTTCCCTCAGTGTCATGTTTTTGGGGAGAAGAGATCAATCACATACACCAGGATGTACTAAAAAAATAAACAGAACTAAAAGGTCTGCAAACAAACTGGAAGAGTCAATTCTTAACGGTAACGCCTATCTACTTGAACATCACCC
>NW_010415597.1:63862-74111 GCF_000710305.1 Buceros rhinoceros silvestris
GTCGACACAGACAAACGCATCTCATTTTTTAACTCTGGGAGACTCTGGCCAGACATGATTGATTTGTGCTCTTACCAGTTCTTGCCCTTTCGTGGTTTTGCGGAGACGTTTGGGGAACTGGCAATAACTCACCACATGCCTCAGAGAGCTTTCTTGTTTTAGGAAATCTCTCGGCAGTGTGACATTTACATTTATTATGGCTGATTTTGGGCCTTTAAATATGAAAACAATTAAAGTATATTTGCAAAGGATATGACAGACGAGAATTTGTACTCTGGCCAATTTTTCACTGACTTTCATTCAAGAACACACTATATTTCAGCTTTGCCTCTGCCATCGTCTAAATGAGATGACTTCCTAGTGTCCATCGGGCAGGCTGACTGATGAGAAAGCCTTTAGGGTTAAATGTCTTTAGTATAAATTCAAAGGTCTCTTTCCTGGACAAATTCTGCCCCTGCACTCTCCAATGAAACTTCAGAGCCACTGTTGAAATGCACAGAATACCTTTGGACCTCTAACAACCTATACAGTAGCTCTCTGGCTCTCTACAGATCTCTCTCTTCCCCAGAAAGGTGCTTCATTTTCACAACTCGCACTTCTCAGTAGTAGTAGATTGCTTTTGATTTTCATGCAACTTTAGTATTCTCACCAATCAGCTGCTACTGGAGAGATGAGGATTATCTGCACCAAAGCTGGGCTGAAGCAGAGCACCTCTTTCCTCACACCTCCAGGCTACATTTCCATTAGCAGAAGGAGGGACTGGAGTTAACACAGGGGATGCAAGCGACAGAACAGCATTTTGCTCTCTTGACAGTCTGCTCGCCTCAATATTAATAATGAAATTAGTTTCCATAGTTGCAATGTGCCATGGCTCTGTAACTAGACATAAATGTTTCCAGTTTACTCCAGGATGGTATTGCCATCCACTCTGTGAGCAGCTGTGCTGGAGAATTCTCTCTGAGGATTTTTTATTCTACCCCTTCCTAATTACTGCCCGTTATTGCTGTACGGAAGAATCATACACACCCTCCCCAGGTCCCATTAAAGATGGCCATCCAGCTGGGCTAAACTTCCCACTGGAAGTGGTTTGAGCTACTTCAGAGCTAAGGCACTCACATGAATCTTTCCATAAGTGGAGTCCTACAGCAGTAATGTTGCCCTGACAGTGTGATCTGGAGGAGCATATCTGTTTCTCACCTTAAAGCAGCCTTTCCAAACTGGATGCCAGGACCCTGCTACCTTGCTAAAGAAGAGTTGGAACCAAATCTCTCTCCCAATAATTCCAAACATTCATTGAAATATGTGGAAATGGACTGAATATGTGACCTCAAATCTCCATTTCAAGACCCTTCATAAAGCTTGATTGAGTTTTCATGCTGCTCTTCAGGAAAAACTGCAAATACAGCCTTAGGGGCCCAGCACAACTGAGCTGTGCGTTCATCAGTCCTTTAATGGATGCCAAATGGTCTTTCTGTTTTGAAATTATTTCATGCAATGCTAAGCAATGCCCTCATTGTTGCTTTTGCTGACTTGCAGTAAACCAGTGGGATGCCACGCTGCCACCATCAGAACATCTGCTTTATTGGAAAAGTATTTCAGTAGGCCTTGCCTTGTAATAAATGATGTGACCCTGGAAGGCATACAGCAGCACTTCTGCAGGCAAATAGCTTGCAAAAGGTCAAACCCCCGCAAAGCTTTGGGAGCAGCAGCAACAGTTTCTGTTGTCCTGCCCTATGCAGGGTCTTAGAGCTGTAATGAATAAGGGAAAAAATACATCGCTGAAGACAAACACCAGTTGATGGACTAGGAGTCTTCTACCAGTAAAGAACATGAGAAGGGAGGGGAGGATGGGAAAGCAAAGGAGAAGGGAATCCAGCTGTGAAGCTGTTTAGTGAGAACTGAGCTACTCCCGGGAGTGCCGCTTAGTTTGCCTCAGTCAGAACGAACTGGGGCAGCAAAATGTGCCATATAAACTATTTCAGTTATGAAACAGGTTACAGAGTGCTTACACAAACAGCTTCACTAGCACACAGATACCTGTCCATCTTAATTTACAGCCTTTCCCAGAAGAGTCCCTCACTCTCAACCTCTGATTTTTTATTTTTAAGGAGTTGCTCATTTTTTTTCATATTTCAGACTCCGAATTCTCCAAAAACATAAATCCCCACTGCTTTTGTAATCTTTTTGTTCCATTCACAATGTAATGTCAAGAATGCCTCAATGAATTAAAAACAGTGAAGAGAACAGTGCAAACATTTCAATTTTACCAACCATGTAAACACTGTCCGAAATATTTTGGATCCTATTTATCGGCCTGTGATAGTGATAGTCAGCAGATGCTCCATTGCTACAGTTAGACAAAGGTCTTGCTCCTGTTGTTATTGCTATTGCCTTTTGAAGGGAAATGACAGTGGTGCTCTTTTGAATGGTAGCATTTTACAGCAATTTAACTTCCTGCCTACAGAAGCAAATTTGCACGAAAATTACCTGGAAAGCACAATCACACACACACAGAGTTTACATACATATATGCCAGCGTTTGCAGTACAGGTATGACACACCGCATAGCAAAGGCCATAGGGATGAAGATAGGGATGGCAAGATTATTTTCTACAGTAATTTCCTAGAAAAAGAACCATTTCCTAAAAAAGCCTACCATTACCCTCCAAACTCTTCTTTGACGATCAGTGCAGCTGGTTCCTACCTTCATTCCTTCACCTTCCATGAAAGCACCGCTGAGGAGCTAATGAAGAATGCTGGGTAATTCTGGCATTATTGGATTTTTCGTTATTTATTTATTAGACATGAGAGCTGTTATCAGCAAGCAGCCAGGTGAGTCAAATCAGATAAAGCATTATCTGATTCCTGTGCTGTAAATCAGATTTTAATAGAGAAAAAGTCTTTATCCCTTTGGGAGTAGAAAGAATATGTTTATAGTGTGTTCTGAATATGTGCTACACAACAGCAAGTATGGATGAAAAAAAATACTTTATTCAGTTTTGCACTTTCTTCTCCAAGTTCTTTCACTCAAAAGATGGGAACTAAAATAAAGTTCTGCTTGTGTCAAATGCTAGCAAATAACTAAGATGAGCTTGCATACATGTTGCATCCTCACACAGACATCCAAAAATACTGAATTCTGCAATATTAACAATATAATCAAGACATTGTTATTTCTCTGTTGGCAGAGTAATGTAGAGATTTCAGGTTTATCTAATTCAGCCATTGAAATGAGACTTCTGGCAGCCTAATGTCAACCCCAATACAGCTTCTGTCTTCACTGTTTATCCTTGTCTTTTTCTATTCAGAAGCCATGAAGTCTCATGACAGCACCCGTAGATTAGACACAGATAACATTTGACTACCCCTTGAAGGTTTTACAAATTTTCATCAGTCGAGTAATCTAGATACACTCAGACAGAAATTGGTGTTAAACATTAAGAACTTTGATGCAAAGCCAGCTCTTTCTTGTACTGCAGTATTATTTGAATTTTGAGTTGATGGAAATTTCCTTCCTTTTTAATTTTTTTTTTTTCCTCCCAAAATAAAGGTTCTCCCTCTCGCTAATGCATCATGTTTGACTGTTCAGACAGAATCGAAATTCTGGAATTATTTTACCACCCAGATACTTAAAGCAAATATTCCAAGCACTCAAAAATTACTTTTAAAACTCAAACTTGTTAGGTCATATTCAATTAATTTCATAACGAACTGTAGTAAAAGGCCTTTCATGTCATGTTTGGCTTAAAAATTCCATTACTTTCATGATTTACATAGGAAAATTAATTTCTAACCAAACCATTTTATTCACTGAGGTTTATGAAGATGTGTACTCAGAGTGCCATTAACAGATGAACAGGGAAAGCTCTGCCACTGCCAGCCACCAGCAGCAGTGCTGACATCCATGTCACACTTCAGTATCATCTTATTCCCTTTTCTTCCCAGGCGAGCCTTTGCTTCTCCATTGCAATTTACAGGAGGACTAACATTTTAAAAAGTAACTGCAAAACTACAGGCAGCACTGAAGTCATTAACACAGTGAAAGCTTACATCAAACTTAGGTTATCTGAATGTAAGGCTTATTTACTAGGGAAGAAAATCCAACCAGGTCACAACTAACCACGTGCTGTATTTGAGATATTGGTTTCCCTTTGCGGGGGGATGCAATTACACTTATTTTTATCAGGATCGAACTGATTAAAAATCTATGTTTGGATGAATAAAGGTCAGCTCTAGTCACTTGGACACAAGAGCAGTTTCATGTTGCAATGACTTTGGTGTCTCAGATCGGTTAAACTTCTTCAAGGAAGAGCAGATCACTTTTGGTTTTATATATCTGTGATGATAATGAAGAGAAATAAATGGAGGAAATACTGAGACTGAAAACGTAGCCTGCACTGGGGCGCAGTGTACACATCACAAGAAAAACGCTGTAAAGGTCTGAGGTTTCCTCCTGGAATCAGACAGCAACCAGGACTGGCAGAAGCAGAGACGGAGGTGTCATGTTGGCATGAAACAAGTAGGAAACAGTCACTTAAATACTTTTTTTTGTCTCCCAGAAAAAAGAAAAAAAAAAAGACCAAATTAGGTGTTAGAAAAGTCCCTATAGGTGCATATATAGCTATGCCTCTAAGTTACCTGACAAAGTTTATTACAACATACTTAGAATAAGAAACATTGAAGAAACTGGTATCTCAACCCAGCCCCAGAGACAAACTTACTATTTGTTACCACTGCACCCCCTTCCTGCTGGCACAGCTAGACTACAAACCCCTTTCTCCTTAGCTTCAGCAGATCGGGCAATCACAATTTAGCGGTAACAAAGCCCTGTCATTTGTGGGAGCAGACAGACCATCTTTTAAATTACCATCTTTCCAATGAGTGCCTTGTAATCTGACAAAATTTATGACATTAAACTAAAAAAAAACGCTGATGTATCTGAAAAATAACTTTAAAACTAATAATCAAAAAGGACTGCAACCTCACAGCATCTACCCTATTTTGATTCACACCGTAGGCTTCTGCAAACTGACGCAGGCTTCAGAGATGCTCCCTTCATTAACAGGAGGCTGGTTTGAGCTTCTTTCGCTTCACTCTGGAGAGCAGAACTTTTACTGAGAAATGAGTATCACCTCAGCGCAACGGGCCACAAAATTCTCCACACAACAGGAGACGAGCAGATGAAGATTCAGTACCTTACTTGTCAACGGTGCTTATCAGTACGCATGAAAATATTTGACTCTTTCTCAGATTAAGAGAGTGTCCCTTATACAATACATTCAGCTCTTACAATCCAGTTTCAAAGGGTGAAAACATCACTAGCCAGACAGCTCTTCACCTGGCAAACCTCTCACACCCTGAAATTAACGGCATATCTATATCTTTCATCATCAGTGAGCTACGAACGGCTACCACCTCCCCAACTGCACATACTCCAACCCTCAGTGCAACGAGAGCCTCCCTAGACCAGCACACGTGCTGTTGGTTAGTTAGCACAGTGGGTCAACCCCAGATTCAGTACTAGCTGACAGAAGCACCGCACTGCCAACTGTGAGACCCTGCGCCCTTTCTACATAGGATGGCTCTGCAGTCTGACTGCAAGACCAGAGCCTCGCAGCTACTGCTTTGCTTTCCTTAAGTTTTAATGAACCTTTAAAATATCCTGTTATTTTCCTGTGTAAATACATCCTGAATCACTCAGTGTGGGAAGCGGGGGCAGGAGGATGACGATTGTTTCAATTTTTTTTGGTCGAGAAACCTCCTCTCTACGAATAAATGTCCCCATTCTAGATCAACTGTACCTTTTCCCACTTGAAGATCAGAAAAAGAACTATTCATTCAGAGCTGACAGACAGACAATATGCACGAGGCAGCTCAGGGGAAGTGAGGTCGCTTTAATAATCTGTATCGCGTTATTATTTGTCTGTTGTAACTTTATGGCTTATAACCAGGAGTTTAGCCCTCGCAGCTTCCCCTCCCTGGAGGGCGATGTATCAAGATGGTAATGCATCATGGCCTCAACAAATGTTCTGTTTAAACAGCGCGATGACTCCCAAATGGAAAACATGTTTCTGCCTGCGATATCTCAGGTTTAAATATATTTCTCCCCTTTTTTTTAAAATAAACCCTTCATTTCTAGAAAACACCAGCCCGGCAGGGATTCAATACCAACTCCTGAACACGTAAGGCCCTTCAGAACGGGTGAGGCTGGTGTAAAGGTGCGGTTAAGATAACACCAAACCCACTGTCCTGGAGGTGTGTCACTTACTGAGGTTCCACCTGAGGCCCGTTGTGGTCACGCTCTCGCAGGAGTTCCCGATGGGGATGAGGCCACACCAGGCGCCTTCCAGTCCCGTGTCCACACGCAGCTTGTGCTTGCCCTGCAAGACAGAGGGGCCTCTGGAATCAGTGCTCACCAGGGACCCAGACACATCTGACAACAAACCTTGCACATAAAACAGAGGCTACTTAGATGGAGGCAGGTCCAGAATGTCCCCCAAAGGCTCAGAAATATTTGGCTGCAGAAACTCAGGTCGTTGATGTTTACAGAGTGTGGGGAGACGTGTGCTTATGTTCCAGGCCTAGGGCTTTCAAATCGGCTGGAACAGGCTGCCCAGGGAGGTGGTGGAGTCCCCATCCCTGGAGGTGTTTAGAAGACGTGTAGATGTGGTGCTGAGGGACATGGTTTAGGGATCCTGGCAGTGCAGGGTGAACGGTTGGACTCGGTGATCTTACAGGTCTCTTCCAACCAGGTGATTTTGTGATTTTCTAAACAGAATCTGGCTTTGCTTACTCTTTCCTGGCATTTTCTGAAGAGGCACTTCTGTCAAAGCTAGGCTCTTTGCCTTCATTTCGTGGAAGTATTCTGACCCATTCATTCATTCTTCTTCCTCATCTAAACAGCTGTGTTTCACTTCCTAAACAATGCTAGGCGAAGCACTGCTGAAACCCCTTCATTATTTTGACAACATCTGTAAAACTTCATGTACTTCTCCAGACATGTAGTCTTCCCAGAGGGAGAAACTCAATTAGGTGCTAGAGAAATTAACCTAAATATTCAGAGTAGCAGGCTTATACTAGGAACAATAAAGTGAAAGTAAAACACATTTTTTGTACATCTAAAATAAATTCACCATTTAAATATCGTGTTCATGGGATGCAGGAGAAGCAGCAGATATTAATGATGATGGATTTGTGACCAAGTTCTTAATTAATGCTTGTGTGAACTTCTTACTGGGTATCAGCATATGAACAGTTGCAAGGAAGAGTAGATAGCGGAAATTTTTTACAGAATTAAAAATCCCCAAACAAACCCACATCTGAACTGTAGAGTTCTGGTACAGTTTTTGTTCTAAGAAACCAAGAAAGTGTTTATGAAAATTAGCTCCAAGAAATCAGCAAATGAAAACCAGGGACAAGATCAGTGGAGAAATCATCCTCTGGTCTCTTCTACACAGGTAATTGATTCTTCTGAACAAACAGATATGACTATTTATTAATCTGCCAAAATAAAAGAACTCCCTGAAACCCAATGGGTATTCAGGGGGCACTTTGCTAAGCAAGAAAACACGGTTTTATACCAAAAGAAAACTTAACAGTCAAACCATAAAACTCAGGTAAATGTCCCAAGCACCAAAAATACAAATTTTCTTTCCAAATTTTTTCTTACAAATTTTCTTCAGGGTATTGTATTTAAGCTTGCTTTCTTACATCCTGTCCTCTCACACGCTCGTTCCAAACACCCTTGCAAATATAAAGTCACTAGTTAGAAAGTCAAAACTGAAGGCAAAATGTCTTATTGCTGAGCTGTTGATTCTGAGGCGTTCGACAGCTTCTCCTGTTAATGCCAAATGCATTATGAAGAAACAACTTCAATACATGTCATGCTCTCAGTTAACAAATGAACCTTGGAAAAGCTGTCAATTAGGGAGTATCGGATTGCATAGCTTAAGCCTGTTGGATTGTTTGCAGAGCAACAAGAAAACCAATCCCGTGTCATCTATCCTCTCAGGGTGTCCAGCTTCACGTGGTGATGAGCCGTGTACTTCTCTAGCGGCTGTGAACGCTTGCCTGCCAATTTCAGAAGTGTAACAAATTCGGGCTTGATAACCTTTTAGCTGTGCAATACGCCACACTACTTCTCTCTCGCAGTACGAGGAGGAGTGGGAGAGGAGAGGTACAAGTACAAGCTCTCCTGTTACGCGATTGCAGAGATTGTCTATAATGATCTGATGATGGAGAGAAGGAAGGTGTGGGACTGTCAGTTCCCAATGAACGTACGTATCGCTGCTCAGAGCGACTTGAGGAGAGAAGCAAACTCACTACATTCATCAGCTAGTAAAGGAATATGAAAAAGAGAGGTAAAAGTAACTGGCCCGACAGAGAACCCGATTAAGCCCGTAGTCTCAAAAACCATGTCTACCTACTATTAGGTTTCAGTTTCCCATTTTATGACATTCTGGCCCAGCTTACAGCTAGGGACTCAATTCAAAAGAAATTCATGCAGAACTGTGCTCTTGAAATAATTCTTTAAAACAGAAGTTACCATTATCAGAGGCTCGCCTGGATAAAATTCAGGATTTTATCATGAGTCTTTCAATGTCTGCTTCTTCCCTAAAACTTCCAGCTCCCATGTCCCAGTGATCACATGACTATCATGACTTTCTTCCTTAAAAGGACATTTTCTGGCTCTCAGTTGTTAAGAGAAATTTCAAACTTGGAGACCAAAGGGCAGCAAGTTAACAGGAACAGAAAAACTAAAATGCCTATTGTTTTTTAAAAAACTCTCTCAACTGTTAAGCCCAACTCATGGCTTAGGGTTTGGGTCACTGATATTACACAAGAGAGTTTAAATGACTTTCCTTTAACTAAATAAAAAAGGGAACTTAATATTATTTGGGACAGTGGGGACAGAAAAGGGAAATGATTGTTGGGAAAAAACAATCAAACAACACCCCCCAAACAACCCATTCGCTTTGCTAAAACAGATTAATCAGCTAGTGCATTTGTACAGCTAAGCTCTAAATTCAAAGCACTTTGAGTCCACTGTGAGGGTAATTAGGTGCCCAAGTTTATCTTCGAATTTTTGAACAAATTTTTTGCACGATCTTTCAACCAAGCAAGATGGAACTGCTATTTGCAGGAGGAAGGGAGGATCAGAGCTTGTAATTTGCAAATACAAGTAATAATTTGTTCTATTTAAGTCCCTATGATTAAAGGAACAATTATACACTGGCAATTAAAATATGAAACTGTTTTCAGTTTCTGCAGAACTCAAAGTTCCAAAATTAGGATTAAAAAAACTCCGAAGTTTTACTAAATAAATCCCTCCTTAAGTTTTCTGATTCTGTAAGACTGTAACTGAAACATTTTCACATTTAACTTGAGAATCAAATATTCCCATGTTTGAAAGATACTGGTGATAAAATAATGGCAAATAACACAGCTGCATTGATTTTTATCTTATTAAGTCAGTTTTGAAAAACATTGATCAATCTTCAGCATTGATTTTTTGTTTCTTCATTTTGTCTCTGATGCTGGGAAATAAGATCAATTTTGAAGTTCAGCAATAAGAAGAAAATGTCGTAAGATATTTTGAAGAATGCTTCATCCATATAGGTTAAACTTTCCCTTTGATTCTAATGTCCTGTGTTATAAGAAAGCATTTGATCAGTAGTGGTTAAATATACATACGCTCCAACACTGTTTTTGCTAAAGACAGTTATTCTCTGTCACAACTCCTAACTCAAATGAACAGAAGTTTGATTGCCAGGAACTCATATACCTGACCCTATTCAAGGCTGTAAGATGCTAAAGTCCTTAGTCAAAAATTTGCAAGCTGAGAAGCATATAAGCAGTATCAAAATAAAATCTGATAGCTTCTCTGCGTGCACAGATACCCCATGGGCACTTCATAAAAGTATAGAGAAAATTACTTCTCCGAGCGCTTTACAGTCCAACTTGAATAAATGTATTGCAATAAATGTACACTCTAAAAGATACCAAATGACAAAATGTTATGAAAGAGAGAGAGAGAATGGGGACTGATCTTCTGTACTGCATTCTGAAGGGATCTGAAGGAGGGAAACCTGCAACCTGGTAGGTTGAAACTGGACACAGAGGAGGGCACGAAGCCAAGACGCTAGGGAAGAATAAGGAATTAAAATTAAGCCTTGAAAAAGAAATTCATAAAGATATAATAAACAGATATTGGAAACTGCTGAAGGACTAGGGCATGTGAAAGGTAATG
>NW_010415597.1:74199-80067 GCF_000710305.1 Buceros rhinoceros silvestris
AAAGAGTTACAGGATTAGCGGAGAAAGCGATCTTATTCTAATATTCAGGCTGCCCTGAGAGTTTGTCCAGTATAAATAAATCTACTACATAACTGAACTCCTAGAAGTCACTGGTTTTCTGAACGCTGTACTTTCACCTGTGTTTGTGGTGAGACCCGGGACTACAGAGAAACAGGATTTCTTGAGATCTGGCCAACTGCTCTTTGGTAACTTCTCCGCTAGCTAGAGCTTGTTTTCCATAACCTTTTGATAAAACACCTTTTTATATCAGCTTTATTTCAATGATTACTCCATAGGTGGCAGCACACACTTGAAAACAACAACAGCAGCAAAAACCTGAATGCAGATGTCATAGCGTTACACAGGGAAAAGGCAAAAACCACAATCTGTTTTAGTACATAAACATCTGGGTGCAGAAAATGGTGTATAGATGAAAGTCTCAGGGAACGGGTGGAAAACATCATGATCACCAAGGACAGCACCACAGAGGAGGAGGAAAGGAAAAAGGATGAAACCAAGCTGAGAACATTTATGCTTAAAATCAAGTACCATGATTGGCGATAAAGTAAAAACAAAGTTCCAGAAATATTTCTGCTAATCATTAGTTGTGTAAGAGATTGACTTAACAACAATAAAAGCTTTTAGGCTGAGATTCTGAGCATGATAAATACAGCCAATCTTTCTAAAAGGATGTATTTAAGAAGAGCTATTTTGTTGTAACCCTAAAATACCACCAATTGTCTTTTCAAACAAATACACACAGCGCCAAGTTGCTATTACATGACTGCTATTCAAAGAACGTTATCTGAGCCAACCAGGCTTTTAGCGGCTGTTGAAAATAAAAGCATCCACAGTTCCAGTGAAAACTCAGAAGTCTAAAAGCCCTTGTACATTGTATCGATGACTGCTTAAACTCATATGGAAAAACCAGAAAATTTATTGTGCTTCAAAACAATATTCAATATTGTTGGACCCAATCCCGTTGGTCCTTACTGTCAGACATTACTAGCGCTCCTGTACTGAACTGGATAGACTGTGGTATATCCGTGATTTGCGAGACAGAGCCCCACCAAGCCCACCCTTCAAAAAATGTCGACTCTATCCTGAATAAAATCCCAGGCAGTAGAGAGAGATTGAATTATAATCATTATTAGACACAACTAATGAACACATCAGCTTCAAGCCAGTTTATGACAAGGGTAGAGAAAGAAATTCCTGTCGAGGTAAGTGCCACTACAACGCAAAGATTTACTGTACCCTGAGGTTATACATGTAAGTGGTTGTCACTATATACCTAATGTACAAAGTGTCCATGAAGCACAAATGATCCCAGGGTTTCACACACTCACACATGAACTTTCGCTACAGGCCTAGTAAAACCCTCCTGAGAGGATACTTCTCATGTAATACTGAAGGCATGTTTTACTGAGCACAGACGGCGCATCCCTTTGCCAATCACCTGTTGCAGCATGAGCAAGTAAAACAACTCTCCATCTTCTGCAGTCAAGCCTGTATGACTGAAAAGGAAACAGCAATCGTAGGTGCAAGAACTGTGAGAGTGTATTTCTTTCTGGTAACTGCCAGCAGCGTAGACACTGCTAACAAGCACACAAATGAAGTTACGAAAACGTTTTATCAAGCAAAGAAGATATCTGGGAATATAAAAGCTACTTTAAAAGGGAGGTTGGATGGTTTAATTTCTTTTCACAGACATATCTTAAAGATTGACAAATGCCATAAATACTAGTTCTTGTTCTAATCTGAATTCTCCTCTAAAGAAAAACTCATTCTGTTGGAACTTCCCATTCACAAATGAAATTCTACAATGTTTTCTTCAGTCTACTGTAAATCAGTTCCAAATACACCACAAATGCAGTGTGAAACTATGATAATCAAGAACTGTCTGATCCTTCACTTAAACTCAAGCAAGCCTTACACTGGCCCAGCACGACATTTTTTCCTCGAGTCTGTGCATTTGATGCCCTCTCCTCAGCAAGCCCATCATTATAGGGTTAATTAACATTTTTAGTGATACTTAAAAAAAAATCGGAACCATTTTCTTTATATCCATTTATGAGACTACGGAGTATAATAGATTGCAGATGAAAGTGAAAAGTAGACAAGCTGCTGAAGATTTCGTAGTGCCTGTGTAATTATTATGTAAGGTTGCAGTTATATTATCCATCTAGAGGGGCCTTTACTAAGGGCACTAATAATCTGTAATTCCTAAGTGATGAAAATTACAGCATAATCTCTCTCATTGCCCACCAGTTCATAACACATTTAGTGTCCTGCTCATTCCGTTCAGTGCATTTCTATAGCGGAAGAGTCCAGAGGATCTCTTCCACCTAGACTACAATCTCGTATTTTTCTAGGTATTAAAGAAGCTTGGGAGTTAATTTAAAAGACAAGATATCGTTCACCTAACTTGTGGCAAGAAACAATTTCTCCTTCACAGCACTGAATTACTAAGTATTGCTGGAAGGCACCTTTATGCTCGGTAAGAACACACAGAATCTTCGTGTGAGCATAGAGTGCTAGGCATGGTTTTGGGTTTTTTGTTTGTTTGTTTTAAATACTTAGGCTCAGCTGCTATACAAGAAGAAATGTATGGTTACCGAGACTAAAGCATATGTTTACTAACATATGCTATACAACAATATTTGAATACATCTTTGTTCTTGTCTGGGTTGCTCTGATCAGCTTGCTTTTTCTACTCATCTTGCTTTCTCTTCCTGTTACAGCTAATCTGTATTTCCTTACGCACAGCTCTTCACAGTTCACCCTGTGATGGAGCCTTTCGTGTCCTATTTAGTGGGAAGAGATTAACTGATTAATTTTTCCTTTCACCAGCTACTGAGCATCTGAATCTTGGCCGGCTGTTTTAGCAGGTGCCTTTGTGACTTCCCTGAAGAGTCAAATCTGTTTATCTGTTCTCAGAAGTCTTTCCAGACATACTGGCAAATCTTGCAGCTCTCCTCCTCCAAAATCTAACTCGGAAATCTTCTCTACTACATAAGTAGGAAGAGCAATCAACAGGCTGCTGGTCAACATCATCTTGTAGTTTCTTCTACTCCTCAATCTACGTCCATGTGAAGCCCTTCTTTTTTTTGGTGTGTTACGCGAGGCAGCAAATCATGAGCTCACAAATCAGATACCACCGTTCTTTTACTAGGACTGGCTTCATATTTGGCGGCTGCTTGTTAGGATTAGGGGCTCCATAAAAGCCTGACCTCTGTAATTTCTTCGGTGCAAACAAACTGATGGACACCATTCTTTGCATCGAGTGAGTGAATCTCGCAAATGCTATTTTCTCCCTTTCATTTCTGTAACTTTCACATACTTGTAGATAAGAGAGAGGCTTGAAGTAGTGAAGAATGAACTTTTGAGACAATTTTCGGCATGCTTCTTGATCTCTGTTGCAGGAAGAAATAGTTTGCTGTTATTATAAAGATATTCATTGACCTAGTATAAGAAACTGTATCTGTTTTCAGCAGACAGGGAAATAGTTTCCGCTTTATAACAGCAAGCTTTGAAGAAGGGTTATGACCCAGATCTTGTGCTAGCAATGACTGACTGCTTCTCTCTACACCCATGAAATTCAAAGACCTGTTGCTCAGGTCAGGAAGAACAAATATAATTGAAGAAAGTTCAAGCTGACCATTGCAACATACGTTTTTTTAATCCTCCTTTTTCCCCACTTACTCCTCATTTTTCTTGTATAACTAAGCCGTCAGTTGGAGATTACAGTTCACTGTTCTTTTCTTGGAGCATGTGGTGAGGGAACAGGATACAGTACTACCCTGAACTCCATTTTTGTCCTTTACGAATCGCATTTGCACAGAGTTGTAAAGTTCATTGCAACAGCCTGTTTACAAAGGATGTAGCTTCAGTTCCCTTGCATTTCAGTGGGAACCACACCCACATCATCAGTGAGAGGTTTGGTCCTTGGAATACAGAGCAATATTCACAAGCACACTAAAATCACTGAAAGTAGGCCATCCTGAGTCCTAAATATTTGACAGTGATTTCTTACCATAAACAAATACGGTCAGCCTGGTATCTTTTCTCACAAGCTGAGAAGCTCTGAAAGCATCTTTCCAGCACCCCATTTGTCATCATGGTTATAATCCTGAGGGAGTATTCCAAAAGAATTATACTGGTATATTTAAAACACCACCAAAAGATAGAAGAAATTGTATTGTGTAGCAGACAATGAAACAACAAAATCCATAGATGGCATTTCCCTTCTGCCTTCCTGCGGCAGACCTCTTACATACCCCAAATTACCACTCAATATTATTAATATACTGGTAACATACTTGGCCTCAGCATGACATGGTGGAGTTTAAAATTTTTGCTGTAATGATAAAAAAGTTCACCAGAGTGGCTATCCTGAATTTTGAGAAGCAAACTTCCAGTTACTCAAGGAGCTATTTAGCAGTGTCTCCTGGGAACCTGCTTTTGAGGGCTCAGAAGTCCACAAGACCTCCACGGAAATAAAACAGGCTTTGAAAGAAAAGGTAGCAAAGGTTATGCTGGTACGGTGAGAAGGTTGGTCACTTTCAGAGCTGGAACATTGTATCCATCCCTGTCCTGGGTCCAAAGCACAGCTAGGCAAACCACGACTCTTCCAAATGGGGAAAACACTTCAAGGCTGCTATTGCCCAACACACCTCCTTGTCCCACTGAAACCAAGCTGTGCAGCAACTCTGTCAAACACACCCACTGGCCATGGTTAGATGGGGCACAAAATGCGCTTTAGCCCTGGCGTAAAACTTCGACAGCTCATTTGCGCCTTTAGCCTGACTTATGTGCCTACCTCACTTTGTGAGAACATGTTCAGATCTTATCTAGAATCCTGGAAAGTCTCCTTTTCCTTTAGGATTTAGTACTCCGAGCCCTGGAAAAGCAAGGAGGGTACTATTCTTGTCATTCTGTATGCTGGTGCCAAAATTCACGTGGATGCCCAGACTATCTAAATAAGGGCATTTATACCATATACATTCATTTGGCTGTGGAGATGCCTGAGGTGAAAGAAAGGCTTTTAGGTTGCCTCTGCATCAACTTTGCGAGATGTAGAGAGCACGGAGGATTTCCCCACCATTCCTTACCAAGTGACATTTGCTACTACTCTGCATATGGTGAGGCTGGCTTCTCGGAAAGAAGTTGTCAATGGTTTGGCCGAGGTGAGCCAAGTCTGGAGATGTAATACCCTTCTCTATTTCAACAGAAATAGGAGAAGGAAGAAAAGAATTTGTGAGACCTCTAAATGCTTTTTGGGAAACTGAAACAAAGTTTAATAACACTATAAGCAGACACGCATTAAATACAAAAGAAAACATGTGAGGTATTAAGAGTTTTGTATGGGATGGAGAGGCAAGGGTTAAACACGGTCAGTAGTGAAAGCAAACACAGACCGCGGCAGCGATCACAGATGGCGGCGGCCACACGGTCTGCCGTGTGACCAGAACAAAGGCAAACCCGCGGCAGTTACGATATACCAAACACCGGGTGTAAAGGCAGGACCTGCAAAACCCCTACCAGTTCTGCTGGGGATTGAGGCAAAGCAGAACGCAAATTCTGGCAGCGAAGGGCAGCAGGCAGAGAAAAACAGCTCTTGGGCATGCGGGGTCTGGACCCACACAGTGCACATGGCAGCGGTGCGTGGCTCCTTGAAAGCGGCGAGGGGGGTTTCCGTCCCCCTCGGTGCGCGGTTCCTGGGGCAGACGGCTCCGGTGGGTGGCTCCAGGCATGCAGCGGTTTTCTGTGGCGACAGGGCTTGTGGCGTGGTGGCAGTTATTGGCTCTCCGATGAGCGGCGAACAGCATGCGGCTTTGGTCGTCTCCACGACGGGCGGGGCAGCGA
>NW_010415597.1:80225-89902 GCF_000710305.1 Buceros rhinoceros silvestris
TGCTTGGCTGTTCTCTTGGCTCAGCGGCTTGGTGATGAGAGCAGCTTGGTCGGTCCTTGGATGGTGGCAGCGGTGGTCAGCTGGGAGATGAAAGGCTCCGGCAAGTGGCAGCTTTAGCAGAAAAAGCCCGAGGTGAAGCGGTGGCGGCGAAAGGCAGGCACGTCGGCTGGAGTTCAGAGAGGGCTGCTGCCTGCACGTCCGTTCGGTGGGAAAGAGAGTGTTATTCCCGGGGTGGAAAGAGGGTGCAAAGAGAGCGCGAGGCAAAGCCAGGTGCGGCATTTTAAAGCAAAAAACGGCGCAAATAAAAGCCTGCAGAAACTTCTAACCAATGAGATGCAGTGAACGTCACAGGGTAGGGAATATTTCAATTGGTCAGTTTAAAACAAACTCCTCTGAAACAGGAGTTTTGCTAAACGGTGACAGAAGTCCTGAATAGGTTTGCATTCTTGACCACCTTTTTCCTCTCACTTCAGCAGCTCTTTTCCTTCTTTGGCCTTCATCCTTGATACCTTTCTTGAACGCGATGGCAGTCCTCAGCCTTCATCTTGCTTCTTCCAGTCATTGTCGTCTTCTTCTGTAGGCCCCCCCATGCCCCTAATCAACTGCTTAGTCTTTGTCTGCCTTCATCCCAGGTGGAACTTGTCTTTGTTGAACCCGAGGAATAAGAAATATCTGTAGTGGCACAGGTCAGTTCTCAGCAGGGCTTTGCACAACACTTGCCTTTCCTATGGGAATATCTTGCCTGACACACAAGAACACATTTGCCTGTATCATATCTATGGCTTACAGTCACCCTGTGATCTACTCATGCCTCCAGACCATTTCTATTAAGTTAAAGAGTCTCAACATTTTAATATAAGCTCAGTGTGAAGAGACAGGCCCTTGGTTGTATCCTTAATATGCTTTAACTTTTGGTTAGCCCGGAAGTGGTGAGGCACTTGGACTAGATGATCATTATTGGTCCCTTCCAACTATTCCATTCCATTTACTGTTTGAGAATAAAATAGAATTTGAACCTGGGTAACAGGGGACCACTGCAGAACAAGTAATGCTATACTAAATGCAGAGTATATAACACACGAAGGGAAGTATAGAATAAGGGTCACAGAATACCAGATTGATCTAAAGACAATACACAGCTCACCCTGCTAAATGCAGAAAGGCTGGAACAAGTAATAGTGCCTGTTCGGGCCCTTTGACTCATTTTCATATTGCATTTTCTGTATATAAAATTTTCAGCCTGTTTCACACACTAGCAAGTCAGAAACCATCATCTAGAAAAGGAGCTGAACCCTCCCATAAACCAGAAACTTGCTAGGTCACATCTATTTGCAGCCTATGTTGATGTGATAGAAGAATCAAATTAGGTTCTTCCATCACAAAAAAATCAGAACAAGAAACAGAGAGAAGCTAGAAAGCAAGCATATGGCCAAATCCTTGAAAAATCTAAAAGCTAAACAATTAATTTCAAGCTATTTAAGGTAGTCATAAACTTCAGGAGGACAGCAAATAGATGCCTCTCATTAAATAATATGTAATCAAGGATTGTTTATGGAATTTGGTGCATTACTCTTGAATATTGAATTTCCTGCCGTCCTCATCTTCTCTAGCTACATTTCCCTCTAGGAAAGCATTCACATGATTTAATGGCTGCTTCTGCTCCATGAAGCGAGATGCTCAAGATGCCTTTGGGCTAGTACTTGGACAGAATTGCATTCAAGCCATCTGAAGATTTCAGCGTGAAAACCCTACTGCTTGCCTCAAAACGTTACCAGCCACAAGGCCGTGGAAGCTTGCAGACCAGGATAACTTCTCTGCTAACAGAAAATATATTGCTTTCCAACAAACCTCTGAGGCATACACATGGTAAAAAATGGAATTTGAAGGTGCATTTTTGTCTGGTTTCAAAAGAACTAGCTAGTGTCCCAAGCACTGGGTGGCAGGAAAGGTGTCCAATTTCCAACAGCAGACACTTAGCATCCCCTGAAAATTAGGCCTCTGTATTCCCTAGTGTTGATTTTGGATCCTCAAACACTATACGCTCACCTCCTCCATTGAAATTCTAAATTAGAATGAATGAAATGCAGTACATACAGGTATATTCATTTTCTCAGCTTTACGGTATGCTTATGGATGTTTTAATGCCTCAGATTTCATAGGGGCATATATGGATCGAGAATTATTTACATGAACAAGCAGCCGTCTTCATTATATAAAAACAACAACACTTGCATGTCTGCGAATGTATCTGTCTATTTGTCCATATATCTGTCTCCTTCAGGGAAAAAAGTCTGACCTTGAATAAAAGACAATCTTCTTATACTGAATGACAAATTTTCCTCATTCTCAAATACAAGCAAGTGCACACCTCCCCACCACTCGAAAACGAGCCCTGGAGTTAATTTATTTTCAGCACATCTTAGCAAGCTGAAGTGCTCCAGCTTTCTAACACCAAAACTTTGCATTTGTAGCTGCAGGTTGCAGATATCCCTTCTGCAGCTGCTGGCTGGGCTGTGCCTCTATTTCCCCTTGGTCAGCATCAGCATGTGTGAGTGCCTGCAGCCAGCAGCAGACTTTCCCCCCAGTGCTCCTTTCCCCCCGCCAGCCTCCCTGTGGAGGTAGCAGTGAACATACAGACCACAGACCTTCTGGCACGGAGGGCAGGCAAGATGACATTGGTGCAAAGCAGTGGGGTTTTTTCCAATTTTGGGAAGGTACAGCATGACTTTGTGGTTGCATCACCCTACTCTCACCTTCCCAACCCCAATCTGGAAACCCTGAAGCAAGAAATACAGGAGAGGATATCTTATTCAGCACTAATGGGCTACTCAACATTTTAACAGGAAACTCCTACCTACCTGTATCGCAGAATCACGGACTGGTTTGGGTTGGAGGGGACTCAAAGAGCATCGAGCCCAAATGCCCCTGCCATGGGCAGGGACCTCTTTAACTAGATCAGGTTGCCCAAAGCCTCATCCAATCTGGCCTTGAACTCCAGGAACTTCCAGGGATGGGGCATCCACCAGTTCTCTGGGAAACATGTGCCAGTGTTTCATCACCCTCCTGTGAAAAGTTTCTTCCTTATATCCAATCTAAATCCACCCTATTTCAGTTTAAAACCACGGCCCCTTGTCCTGTCACTACAGGCCCTGGTTAAAAGTCTCTCTCCTTTCTTGTAAGACCTCTTATATACTGAAAAAGCTGCAACAAAGTCTCTCCAGAGCCTTCTGTTACCCCAGCACTCTGAACCCCCACACTCTCATCCTGTCCTCATAGGAGAGGTATCCAGAAAACCATTTAGCTGAAAATGGTCTGAAATGTCTAATGAAGAAGCAAGTTTTGAGGTAGAACTTTTGTCCCCAAAACATTTGATCCTTTTTTCTTTTAACTAATACAGAGCTAAATCAGAAATGATTTTGTGAGAACTGTGTAAAGTAACAGCCACGAGAAAGACCAGAAAGGTTCATTTCTCTTAAGTTTCTTCTGACCTATCAGTTCAGAAGATCAGTTTAAAACTATCTGGAATGTATTGCAACCTTGACTTGATTCCCACACAGACATTTCTGGAAAAAAAAAAAAATTAAATACGTTATCTGAGACTTTGCCTCAAGCAGCAATAAATATTCCTGTCTGCCCATGTGCAGACACTCACATACACACAGAGGATTTGCAGAGGGACCCTTTCCAGAAACAGGGCAAGCAGAGATTACTACTCTACCATGCTTCTTGCAAATGAGAAGCTCAGGATATGATATTCTTTTGAAAGATTTTTCTGATACGGGTCTCAGTCCCTTCCCTTGTTTCCAACAGCTCTGTTCTACTCAGCAAAGACTTATGAATTTGCTTCTTGATGACCATGACTTCAGACAAACTGTAGAGAAGCCTACAACGGTTCCTGAGTCATTTCAACCATCGGAAAAAAACCCAACCACTTCCATGGTTGTTTTTAAAGGAGGTTTTTGGGAAAGCTTCAGACTGCTTCCTGACAGACCACTGGAGCGGGAGATGTTCCTGTATGGCTGCTTTACACCACTGTGAGAGTCAGGGAAACAGAACCGCCATCAGGAAGCCTTTCTACTATGGTGCTGAGAGGAGCTCTAACAGCCACTGTCACAGGCCAGACTCTGACTCTGCACAAACACAGAGCAAAAAGGCACTTCCTCATTTATATCCAAAATTAATCCCCTACAATAGAGACATAAGACAGCAACTGACATGTGATAGGCAACTGACAATCACTGTAGCAGTTTACAGCCTTTCCTGTAAGAGATGTTTGGAGAGATGTCTCTCTACACAGTTATTTACAGCCAACAACGCGTGTGGCACTTCAGGAGGGCTGAACATACCATTAGCCACATGTGTTCTGGCTACGGGGCCAAGGATGGTGGCAGGATGAAACCAGACAAACAGCTTAGTGTGGTAACAGAGTCTCTGGAGAGAAATAATCCATCTCTTCTGAGGTGGGATTTTTTTTTTTTTTTTGAGGTTTTTAGAAACCAAATGGAAAGCAAATAGAGAGTTTCAAACTTTGGTCAAGAGTGTGTTGGCTAGTCAATACGGCTAAGAAACATTAGGCATATCAGATTTTTAAAACACCCTCAAGAGTAGAAACATATGCTGTTTTAAGTGTGATTCACCTTGACTACTTGGGAAAACACTACGTTTTTGTTATCAGATACTAAAACAGGCACTCCAGATTTTTTGGGGAAGGGAACGGTAGAAGAACCCTTTTATTCTGGTGTCACTCTAATGAAATACTCACTCACAATAACATTGATTCAATTTGTAGGTTTTATTTTAAATAGTCACAGCACTCTCCTTAGCTTCTTGTGAAGCACTTGCTTAGATAATTAGTGCATATCTAGAGTGGTTGAAATGCACCAGGAGGTTTTAAATGGTCACTTAGTTAAGTAATAAATAAGTTCATTTGGTTATGCTTTAGCATGGATGATGCCAAAAAAGATGGCTAACATGTTCTTCATTCAGCTAGTGCTGCAAACCTCTGTATTTTCTACAAGATGTTACTCATCTAAATTACTTTTGATATTTTAGCTTAATTTTAAAAGTGTATCTTGTTAAGACCCCCAAATTTTGTCATTTCAGCTAATGAGAGATTAATATCTTGGTGGTTTTTTTTCAAATTAAGTTAATTGGAAATTAAATCTGAGGTGACATAAGATGAAATATGTTATTATTAGTTTTGCCTGTGTTTGGACAATAAAATCACATGTGCATGTCTTAGCTCTCAGACAGAATGAGGTTTGGAAAAGAATTATCTGATGATGCTCAGATGTGAACTATGGGTACATAGTGTAATGGGTATTCCTGGCCTCCACCTCCATGTTAGACCAAAGGATTGTCACTTGTCTTTCCAGAAGAAAATAAATACAGGTCTGCCTTCTAAACTCATACAGTCTTCTTTTCTAGATTTCTCCTTCCCTCTTTTGCTTTTCCTAGGGTAGTTTCAGGACAGTATCTTATCAGCCTTAAGGAGTGATAAATTCTTGAGATGAGTGTTTTCTGCTAGCTTCAAGAAATCACTATTTCTTATGAAAGGGAGTCATCACTGTCTTACCACTAGTGTTTGGTGAGGAAACCTTTCCATCTGCTCGTTTCTTCTCAGCCACCAACCTAGGAAACCCCACAGGTCCCAAGAATGTCAAGAGGGTGTCAAAAAACAGTGACTTTTTATTTTCTGTCATTCAATTCTTTCGTCTGTTGGTAAAGACACCGTAAAAGCCCATGAAAATACATGTTTTACTGCATCAGGTTGTATGTTAACATGTGGGCTTTAAGTACCATGCTAAAATTTAAATAAAATCCATAAATCTTGAATTTTAGATACGTTAACTTTCAGTGGTAAAACTGGAGTTGCAGTGGTTTTCTCCGTCTGCCTTATGTCTGTCTACCTGGAAGCTTGCACTTAGATCGGATCTCTAAAGGGCTTCCCATTGCAAACAAACATAACTGGAGAGCAGAAATGTCACATTTGACCAGGTTAAGTAAGACTAGAGAATTAAAAGCAAAGTTTCATCGGGGCATCAAAAGTTTTTGGGCAGCAGAACTTGTATCAAACTGGAGTGAAACTGCTGGCGACCACAAATGATAACGCTTTTGAGAATTTAAATAAGAGTGAGAAGGAAAGCTGACAGGTGCTAAGGAGCACTCAGGTCAGACAAAGACATCTGCCAGGGACATCAGCAACCGAAAGGTAACTTTGAATCTGCTAGTGGAGGGCAAGACAAAAATTAGAGTTGAAATAAAGGAGGTGCAGGCTGAAATCACAGAAGGAATTTCCATAGAGGAAAACATCACCCAGGGTGATAAGGGATTTAAATAAAACTATGCCTGTATATAAAATGAGGGAAACCTCCAAGGGCTTAAAGCTCTAAAACAGAAACATACATAGCAGCAGGGTTTTACTATTGGCAATTCAGAGTGTGTTTACAGTGATATTTTATTTAAGATCAGGGAGGGTGTTTTGTTTTAAAAAATTACTGTGAACTGTCCCCACATACCATGCTTTGATTCGCAGTGAGCTGGAGCAAGTACAGCAAATTCCTACTGGACAAAGCTGAACCAGAAGATGCTCTTCAGAAGAGCACCTACCCCAGTGCAGCCACTAAGGGGCATTCATGGCACCACAGACCCAGACTAGGACTACTTTGAAAGAGAACACCCAGATACGTGTGCAGAGTGGACATCAGCCACCACGGAGTGTTTCAGCCCCAAGAACCTGCTTCTAGAGGTAGGCACAGAGTCTGGAGATGAAGGAGGTCTAAGACAAATGTGGTAATAGTTAGAGGACAACATCATCTGCCTCCACAGAAGGTGGCAAATGATTATATTCTGCGAGACTTATGAAAGAAAATTTTTGATGTCTTGAAACAATTTATATAATGCCCTTAGTAACAATTTGTAAGTGCTGTACAGTGCCTATGAACACTGTGGTTCACCTTAGATAGCACATTTTACAGAAAACAGGCAAGCAACAAAACAGCAGCTCAGGATAAATTCTTCTTGAACAGTTAGTATGGAACAGTTGCAGTATAATGGAGACATGAACAACTGTGGAAATCTTGCTTGTTAACTCTAGAAAAAAATATTGGCTGAGAGGACATCAGATAAAATTCTGGATTCGAACAGTTTGTGTGGAAGGACCTGGCACTTTCTGGCAAGGAGGACAATCACTTTGGAGGAGCTGTTGAGGGTATTTGAAGAGCTAGGTCTGCCATCACCAGGAAGATTACGGCTAACCATTTGACAGAACTAGAAGCAGCAAACAGCCTGCATATCAACTTCCTTAAGTGTGTTGGTTTAAGGTTAAGATACACAGCAGCTTGACTGAAGGAGAATGTCTCATTATTACACTGACTGCTGCTCACAGAATCCTGAGAGGAGGCATCACAGGTGCACAATGGCACTGGACCCGCTAGCCCCGAATCGACCCAACTGCTGCTGAGATCTGCTGACACTACAGTACGTAAGACAAGAAACTAGTCCTGAATGATTGCCAGGAAGCCTACACCTGGATTAAGGATTAGTTGCAACTGAGGTGCTACCCCTTCCCCCAACACTGAAATTTAACCTTCTCAACACCGGATTTATAAAATGCAACATTTAGTCACCTGCCTACAAGTTCAGGAACACAACTCACACATCAAGTTTCTGCTCCCTTTGATCTTTTCTCATCCTCTCTATGTAAATTTTCTTGCTAAAAAAATAAGGTAACAAATAAAAATATACTGACAGAGGGAAAAACCAACAGTGGCACATTGTTAGATCTGCAATCTCCCCTCTGCATGAGTGGTTCCTCTCAAAATTATTACCAAAGCTGGGCATGGCTACTAGGATATATTGCAAAAAATAACCATTATATAATGGTTAATATAATAATGGATTTAAATAACAAAATTACTGGTTTTTTTTTTTTTTTTTACACTGCCCCACACTTCAACTTTAACTAAGAAACTGAAAAATAATCAGACCAAAGAATTAATTGGCTTCTTGTTTACTAAACCTCTCCCCTTCCTTTTCCCCCTGAATTATTACCATACATGTTTCTTCTTTTCAAACACGGTAAACATCATACTGACCCTGCATTGTTCTAGAAAGAAACACAATTTTCTCTTAGGAAATGGTTACACCCATGTGTAAGCAAAGATAAATTCAGATATGGAACAGTCAGAAAGGTCAGGTCCAACTTTGAATCCATGCTTTCCCCAAACTGTCAACGCTAAGATAGAGAGTTTTGATTTTTTACTACTGCAAAACGTGACCCATCACAGAAACCTGCTCTCAGACCAGCACAGGAGAAATATATTGGAAGATAGGTACATCTCCTGCAGTTCTAGAGTAAAGGAATATAACAGAAATAGAGCGTCGGTGTTCCAGATTCTTGTGCACAAAAGTAAAATACACATCTTTGTCTCCCTGCTTCTACACAGCCTCCGTGGCTGTCTGCTGGATGAATGAATATTCCGTCATGTTTTAAACTGCTGCAGCTGCTGAAACTGAAAAAAACCCCATGTTACACTGACTGCCCTGCAATTTCCCGAGATGCTGGATCATCTTCAGTCTAGATATCACTCACAACAGACAGCTCTGCCTCCGAGGGCCCGTCAGCACGTGGGAATCCAGCTATGAACTTAGTGGCGGTTCTGTTTTGCACAGGGGTTAATTTTCCATACGTCTTTTCTTAATGTCAAAATTACTAGCTGCTTCATTGCTTCTGCCCTTTCTCTTTTCCATCTGCTGTCTTTGCAGCTTTCAGCTGGGTAATCCTTCAATTTTTCTTCACAATGTGTAATCGGTAGGCAGATTTCATCAGAGCAGCTAGTGATTTTCGCAGAGAATTTTAAAAAACCAAGAGATTTTTCACTTTTTTTATCCTGACAAACAAAGAAAGAGCAAGACCTAGTAAAACTTAAACTTGAGTTTAAACTTTAACTTACGCCTAAGCTAGAATTAGCACAGCTACACCCAAAAGAAAAGTGTCAGTAGTTAAAGTTTCCTGCTCGAAGTAGCACGCTTGCTTTGAGGATATCACATCTAAAGCTTCTTAATAGGTAAACTTAAAAAAAAAATCATTGTGTTTCTTGACGTCTGCAGCTGAGGTAGCCTTAAGTCCACTCCACGTTTGAAGGTTTTGTTCAAAATATTAAGCACTTTTGGGCCCAGCTTTGATGCCTACCCTTTTTCTATTTCGTATTTTGTGTCAGTAGACATCATGTGTACAGGTAAGACTTAAATACTCTCAGACTTCCTATCTCTCATCTGCATATTCAATTAAATGTCTAAGCAGTCAAAACTTACGTTTGTTTTTAAAATCAGCAGAACCAGAAAGAGTAACACAAGTCTGGAAGCCAGTTTATACATAAAACCTCTAGACAACTAGCAATGTGTTTTCTACCACACACATCTTTTGCCTCTGCCCAAAAGCAGAAGGATTTTGTCAGTAATGACCCTCTCTCCCCACACTCCAAAATCAGAGGTAAGTACATCTAGTGCAAGGTATTACCTAAAATTATATTGCATTTTTGCTGGATCACTTCCCTCTCCACAGCGTATGCAGGTATGACATAAGGAAATGTTACCACATACATGTTTATTAGCATAAATCTCTAACTCATTGAATTTTTTTTTGGGGGGGGGGGGAGGGGGGGGGGGCAAAGGTG
>NW_010415597.1:89998-98182 GCF_000710305.1 Buceros rhinoceros silvestris
AAGTCTACAGTTTGAAACATTCAGCAGCCCATTCTATAAACCGGGTGTAGTTAAACCTGGGAAGGACAATCTCTCTAAAACCAACCTAAGATGACATTGCTGTGCCATGGAGTCAGGGACTGCATTTTTGCCTATGTTCAGGAAAGGCCATGTGATAAATGGCACACTGCCTACACAGACTTTTATTTTTAATTGAAAATGGTGTTAACCTGCAAGTTTATGCTTTTAAAGATATCTAGAATGTGATTTTAGATTCTTATGGAATGTAAAGCCCTTAACCCTCTGACTGTATGACACAGATCGCTAGGCAACTATTTATCTGTAATCCCATTCAAACTACAGACATATTTAAATACTACTCTGATGATGAAAAGAAAAAAAAATCCTTGCGTAGAAAGATAAATTTTAACGTGTCCTAAGTTAAACTGCCATGCTGTGTATGAAAAGGAAATTCTGGTTACTTCTTGAACTGGTTCACTGTACATTGAATCTTAACCTGAACGCAGATGCGGGCAGTACAGTAAACACAGGATATATACTAGGGGTATGTAATGTGAAGTAATACTGATCCTAAATTAGACCACTGATCACATCTAGACAGCTGAGAGATGAAAAACTATTTGCTGTAGGCACATATCCTTTCAGCAGTAGGGAAATAAGGGTCTGTTTCTTTTGCTTCCATTAACAAGGCTTATGACTTTCGTTAAAAAACAATTGAGTGACTGTAAGACAGAGGCTGGAGAGCAGCTTCATAGGTAAATAGAATCTTCGTATTGCATCTCAAGAATTTCTTCTTCACTGCTGCCTTTGTATCACCATGCAAAAACATTTCAAGACATTTCCAAAAATGCACAACCTCTTAACACTGCCGTCGGCAGAGCCAGAACAAAACGAACAAATCCGTTTTGACTTTGTGAATGAAAGATCCTGTGTTTCAGTGACTGTGTGCAGTAACTGCCCATTAACCAGCCAGCTGATAATGTTTAATTTTCACCACCTCCCCAAAACCCTCATTAATGACTTCTGCAAATTACCAGCATGCAGTCAGCCTCAGTTTGCGCGAACAGTACTGCGTGTAATTATGCGGCACAACTAACACCCAGCAGGCTACAGCCCAAATCTTTGTTTCATTGCAGGGCAATGTTTTACCATAAATTTCAATGACTGGAAGGTAGGATTTTAAATTTTTTTTTTTTTGCTTCCACAGATTCATCCAACAACCACGGATTTGACTCGCTACCAAAATACACGGCAGAGGTTCCAGCAAACTTGAGACTTGAAAGGAGAATGAGGAAATCAGTACGCCCCAGATCCTTAAGAGGCATTTACATGCCTACTTCTGGTGGCTCCTGCCTAGCCCAAAGAACAGCTGCCCATTGTTTTCAATTTAAAACTCAAATTTCCTTTACTCGGAAAATTCTCACAGGAATCCCTGTGTAAATAAGGAAGTCAGCTGGCAAGCGTGACAGGTACATGGGTAAGCCATTCAATCCGTTCCTGCTTTCAGATTAGCTATTACTAACCAGAGGCAGAGAAAGGCACCATACGATACTTTTTCTAAGGCTCGCTAAAGATCAACACCACGATACCTGCCTGGTGGGGACAGCTTCCTCACCCGCTGGAAAAGAAGAAACCCAAAGATATCCTGAGCAACATGAATGACTCTGCTCATTTTCACATTCAAACAGGATAATTGGTAATTGGTTCCGCACGCCACAAACACGCTGCTGCTGCTGAACATCGCGCTTCCATGCAGCGCGTGGGGCTGCTTGGCTTTTCTCCCTTGTGCAAATAACTCTTTTGACCCCAGGCTCACACTCCTGAGGAAATCTCTTTCCATTGTTTGAAAACCAGCAGGTTCCATAAAACTATATGCAAGGGAAGTAGAACGTCAATCAACAGACTCAAAATGTACTTGTTGTCAAGGCAATGCAACATCTCTCACCAGCAGTCCTGTAGATTTGCACTTTACAGCCACCTCTCACACAACTCTTCATCTGAGCTCCAGGGCCCAGAAAGGCTGAGTAAAGGAGCCAGCCATAGCTGAGCCAGCCATAGTTCTGCCAGCACGCAGCAGTAACAAACAGACCCCAGGATGGGAGTCTTTCTAGAAAAGCTGTGTCTGCAGGGCAGAGAACATGACTCATGCAGGAACCAAAAGCACCTGGAACTCCCTTTCAGGTGAACTCGCTGATAAACACATCATCAAATCCCCTTCCCATGACCCTGTCAGGGTCCTAAGGCACTGCCAGCCCTTGCTGTCCCTGCTCAGCTCCTTGGGGCTCCCCCCACCCTGCTTGCAGCCCAGGATCCTATGTCAGCCCCTGCCCCAGTATCACCAAGTCTCCATGGCTGCACCCTCCCAGGCCTATGTCATGTCCTGTCCCATCCCCTCCCCAGGAGGTGCCTGATGCTCAAGGCTGGGGTTGCCACCTGGCTGGCTTGGTGGTGGGCTGGGCTGGGCTGCTGGGTCCCGCGTGGATGGGCCCCCAGAGCTCTGGGTGCCCAGGGAGCCCCAGCCCTCACCACACCGCGGATGTCTGTGCTTTCCTAAGTGGGAAAAAAAAAGAAGGCTCATGAAATTAGGATACATAATAGAGAAAAAATGTGTGCTACATACTCCTGGAAAAGATCTAAAAGCAGAAGATAGAACTAAAAAAAAAAAAAAAAATTCAAATTCTCTCCTAAGTCAAGCAGATATAAAAGGTCACCAAAAAAATGATTTGCTTTTCCCACCAAAAAATTAGACCAGCTATCAGTGACTAATGGGTCATCAAACAGAACATTGTTATTTTACTCAAAAAGGACATCTACTGAACCATCTTTTATGCATTCTTTTGCAGAAGTTTCATTTTGCCTAATTTTGCAATATTAAAATGAAGGTCAAAAAGGAGCATCTCTTGTCAGTTACAAAGTTATTCAACCGAGTCCACTGCATTAATTACAGACCGTATACTGCTGTACAAATTATGCTTGAAATACGAATGACTGAGGAAAGCCAAATTAGTGTGTGAAATACTTATCTGAAACTAAGGTTTCTGCATGCCTTTCTAAGAAAATCAATTTCCAAAATCCAATTGTTTTTTCTTATAGTGACAAGCAACCAGCCAGCAGTATATTGGTATTTTATTGATGGGTGCAGTAAAAGAACACATAAAAATATTTTCTGTAGACTCATTTACAGGTTTTTCTTCATGTTTCTTCATGTGACATTTCTTCAGTTTATGTCTGTCACACTTACACTTCCTAAAAATAATCATGGTCTTGCAAGATCGGCTTTGATTAAGACATCCTTGCCTCATACTGCAAAAGTTAGGAAACTGCTCCACCATGCCACCACGTTTTTTTTTTTTTCCTCTCAAACACTAGAACCAACTAAATAAAGTGATAGGCTTTCTCCAGCCTCAAGTTCTTCGAAGTACATCTGCACGTGCCCCAGTTTTACTAACCATTGCAGATCAGGTGAAATGTAGAAATTAGCTTTCAAGTCAACACGCACGTACCTTCTCCCTTGCGCACCGCATATTTTAAGCATCTGACAACGGTTTTATTTTAGGGCAGTTAATCATCCATGAGTATTTACTTATAAAAGCCTGTTTTCAAGAGAACCTAGCTAGACCATAAAAATTTGCTTTAGGCAGAAACAAGCACAAAACAAAAGTTAATGCTTTTAGTTTGTTTCCAGAATAATGAAAATACGTTTGAGCACTCCTGACTCATTGACACCAGTAAAAATAACTTTTACTTTTAAATTAAGTTTTACTAATCAGAATGACAGCCAGCTGTTCTGATATTTGTTTTAGGTCTAAGATGCTGCAGAGAACAGGCAAAGCCTGACAGAAAAGAATTCTTGAGGAGGAAGGGGGCTCTTATTAGGAAAAGCTCCCTTTTCTGTATCTCACAGACCAGGGCTCTCACTGGAGAGCAAGCCTGTGGTAGGTCATGCTCCTGTAGCTTTTCTCCTGCACATCAGTGAAACTTCGGAGGGGTGTTTTCAAGTGCACCCTGTACTCATCTGCCTCTCCTCTTACTACCATCACCATCAAATTCTCCAGGGCCCAGTGGCAGCTCAGGTAAGTCACAGTGGACATTTTCTGAGAAAACATTAACAATGACTTACAAATACAACATTGTTTAAAAATAGAAGCATTTCCTTTCTTTAATGCCACCATCCCTGCCTTTCCCCCATGTTTTTTTCTTTCTTACTTCAGATGTATTGACCAACTGCCCTAAACCATTGGTTTCCCATTTGGTCCAATCCAATTAATAGTAGGCAGCTGTAAGAGCAGTGATCTCCAGAATCAAAGAGATTTTTTTATTGAAATGTTATACATGCAGGATATTTACATAAAGGCATGATACACTATCCTGTCTGTTAAATTATTTCCCCATCCATTTCTACCCTAGACTGAAGCCTAACAAAGTTGTTTTCAGAGTTTCTTTATATTTCTGGAAACACAGAAACTGCCGCAATCAAACTGGTCATTTGGGAGAAGCAGGTGCTTACTAACAATGTACCATATGTATAAAGCATCCCAAACTTCTAAGCACTGCTGTCAGATTCTACTGGGTGTATAATTTATACACAAACCCACAGAGCATAGATTTCCCACAACTTCATTGTCTCTTTTCTGCCTTGATTTCTTCTTCTTCTTCTTTTTTTTTACCTCTGTTCACTCCTTGTTCTATTTTCCTTTCTTTATCCTCTGTATATTTTTCTGTTTGTCCTTTACAACAAGCAGAACATCCTGAGAGCAACATGAGTTAAACCATGTTCGAATTTAGCTATTCACACTGCAGTAAGCACATGGATTCAAGCCTACACAAAGCCCTCTTATTCACAAATAAAAGAAGAGTAGGGATGGCCTTGGACTAAGCTTCTAACCCAAGCTTATCAGAACTTGGAGAAAGTTCAGAGCTAATCTGACCTTCCCTAATCAGGACCATATACACGTACAGGTAAAACCTATCACACTTTAGACAAGAAATTCTGAAAAATTCATCAAGAGTGAAGAAAAAATGAAAAGAGCACATTGGGGACAAACACACAAGTGACTTGAAAAATGTAGGTTTTTTCTTGACTGCTCAGAGTGCTAGCAACGCCAATAAGACTTGCTAAGCTACGGCATGTCAAGGCAATGTTGCTCAGCTTGGCATAACATTTTGACAAGTCTTTTAAGGTCTTAAACTTTAATGAATATGGAAGCAATAATAAGAATGCATGACATACGGTGTGTATTTGCTGCCTAATAGGATGTTTTTCTACCAGAATGCGTTCTGCCTGTAACCTCCCAAAATGCGGCTGAGTAATCTAATGAAATTATAAATGCTCTTAAACTCAAACCTTTATTATAAAAGTCCAGATGGTTTTATTACCCATGTACACAAATACCTCCATATTCCCTACCCATCATAAATATCAATCAGGAGAGAAATAAGGCATCAAACTTCACCCTCATCCATTCTCAAAAACTGCAGTAATCTCATTTTCTCCATTCAACACTAACACATACAAAATTGCAGGTGCTTATTTCTAGCATTTCTAATATCGTAAATTAAACCAAAGAGGAGTCAGGAACCATGTTTGACAGGAAGGCTCAGGTAGCCTTTTAAAAAATTAACTCTTGAAAATGAGGTCTTGTTCCCCTGCGGAGAACCGCACTCTTCTGGGCAGCACCATTACACAAGCGTCTTGGAGAAGTGTAAGATTTCTCATCCACGTTGACGCAAATGTTTGGGTAGTGCTGAATATTCTCCTTCCTCTTTTCAATTAGCTTTCCCTTAAAGACGTGCACTTTCCGGCTGATGGACAACATATGTGTGTTAGTCAATCTAAAAAGTGCTAAGCGCTGCATGACTAAATCTTTTTAAAATTCTATTCAAGTAAATGGCAGCACACACAATCCAGAGGCTACGCATGTATTTCTAGGACAGACGTCTTTGGGCTATTCCTGTTGTAAAGCAAATGTTATATTCATTTTTCCTTTAAAAAAAACCATACAGGTAGACATTTAGAGGAGGCTCTGGGATTGTTTTAGCTCTGTTACTTTACAGTTTACAAGAACAGACTCATCTTTGTAATTCTGTCTAGATGAAAGCTCTATTTTAAAATACTTATTTTTTACCTAATTTGTCTTAGTATCATAAAATGGAAACATCCTTTTTAACCAGCAGAAACATTAATCAGTTCAAATGGAGTAGCCTTCAAGTAATTTCCAACAGATATTATTATATAGCTTTTTCTCCCCTGTAACAATAAAAAAGTGGCACAAAACACTGTCCCCAAATGACTTATAAGCATATGCTTTCCATCCATCATATTCCTGGGAGCACAACAGTTATAACACTGCGGTTAATAACCTCCTCTTCAAAAATCATGTTCCATTTTTGAAAACATATTATGGATCTATAATGAAACTCAGCAAAATGTTCTTTATTGGATAACACTCAATTTTTAGAACTAGGTAATTTTCTCCAGGTATGTAAGAACACGCCCACACAGCAGAAAAAAAATCTGAGGAGTTTTGGAAGGGGAAAAGTCCTACAGTCAGACGATCTTACTTTTTCAAGCATGAATAATTTTATCATTGTGATATATTTACACACACAGCCCTACAATCTTTAAAACAAACTACCCTCATTACGTATTACATGATATATCATGTTTGAGTGATACATCTTCACAGAAATCACATCAGCCACTCAGAGATGAAATTACTTCTGAGAAGCTCTATCTTCTCGTCTGGCTTTGTTTTCGTTCTCACTTACTCCGACCAGGTCCGTTCACTTGTAAGGAACAGACTGGAAGCAATTCTGTTTATTTCCTTTGAATATTTCTTGGGATGGAGAAAAGAAGTCAGACGTTTTGAGTGCCACTCAATTGCAGCTAATGAATATTAAGGCTCTGGCTAGAACCCATTTTGCAAAGCCTGGAGTGCCTTGCATGACCTGCTCCGCGCTCTGTCCTTGGAAATGAGAGTTTGTTTGTGTTCCATTTGCTTTGTGATGCAGGAACAGGAGCCGGGAAGGAAAAATGCCCGTCCTGCCAGCATACCTTCCTCTGCTGCTGACTCCCTTCCAAGTCTTTTTGTGACTGTCTCTTCAGATGCCCATATCTCCACCTACCACATTAGCTTGTACTTGCCACAGTGCAAGAGCACCCTTTGTGCAAACTTATGTATGGAAGTCTAACGAGAAATTCCTGCTCCTTTCATCCACAGTTTGCAATGAGAGGCCCAGAGTATTCTATATGACTCAAATGATTATTTCCCCTAATCTGATCGGGACCAGGCAGGTGAATAGAGAGAAGCACGTACACAGGTGTTCTCTCAGTGAAAGTCTACACAATCAATGGGAAAAGAAGACACAAATACAGCAAGAAGCATCTTCTTCCAAACATGGATTACCCATGTAGCCCATTCTAGGTGCTAAGGAACAATTTACTACACACACGCATTCACTACCTGCGATTTTTCAAATCGATTATTTCCCCTAATCTGATTGGGAACAGGCAGGTGAATAGAGAGAAGCACGTACACAGGTGTTCTCTCAGTGAAAGTCTACACAATCAATGGGAAAAGAAGACACAAACATAGCAAGAAGCATCTTCTTCCAAACATGGATTACCCATGTAGCCCATTCTAGGTGCTAAGGAACAATTTACTACACACACGCATTCACTACCTGCGATTTTTCAAATATTGGATTAGAAAAGGCAGAGACAGCACAGTTTTTACACAGAGTGGTCCGTATGATCCATGCACAGACGTCTTACCAGAAGGTACTGCACTACAAATGATGGCAAATATTTGTATTGGTTTTATCGTAAAAACAAAACCAAACAACAAAGCTATGAATGTCCAAGAATCACTCTCTTCTTCCACAATATATCAAACAGAGAAGAACCTCCTCCCCTAATTTTGTTCCCTACGTGAATAAACACTGCCTGGGGAAGTGGTCATCACCACCAGCAGAGTGAGCGTGAGTGTGAGTGTGTAAGAAGGAGCAATTGTGGTAACATGTAAGGTGCACCCACTGTGCACATACAACTGCTAGACACTGTCAGAGGCCTTCACAGGAAACCCACTGCATTCAGACGCTGATTGGGCAGTGTTTCTCTGAAGTCAACGACTGGGATGGCTGAGACTCTGGTAGTCACCTCAGGAGTTACTGCCCTTCCTGCTG
>NW_010415597.1:98368-108818 GCF_000710305.1 Buceros rhinoceros silvestris
GGATTCTCTGAAGATCAGGCACAGATGAGACTTGCATCAGATACTTCTGCTATGACCTTAGAGTTGACTTCAATCTCCTTTTCAATCTAACATGGGTCAGATTATAAGCATTTCTTAACATTTTTCCTAAATAATTCCATGGGACAACAAACGCTTCTGGTTTTATCCCAGTAGACAATAACCACATCCATACTCCGTTAGTTCTTCATATCTCCTTCTCTAGCCTGTCTGAAGTCCATAGCAGTCTCCTCTCCAGTCCACATACAATCTGGAAGATCTACATTGCCTCTCTCTGCATCTTTTTACCCACTTCACTCCTGCAGAACACCAAGTGTGGGTGTTTTCCCTCCACTTCTAAAGTTATTGCCTAACTTACCCTAGATTACAGACCTGACCCAACACTTAAAAACCTTCTCTGCCTCCATCCTAATAAGAAGACAGGTGTAATTCTGATTTTCTCATCATGTGTTCAGTCTCTTTCTCCATTCTGAACACTACACTTCAAATACTTTATTTGACACATATTTGTGAAGTATCTTAATTGCAGGAAAAAAAAAGAAGAGAAAGAAATGTATACTGGTTCTATATAACTGTGATGAATGAGCATTCAAATCCTGTATCTTCAAACTAATTTCAAGAAATTTGTCCTCTCTAAAACCTCAGATCAGCAGCTCTTTTGAGAGAGGAAAGAATCAATTACTTGCTTAGGGATTTATACAATGTCTAGCTAGAGATTAGTTGAGATAAGAAAGAGGGAAAAAGTGCCTGTCCATCCAACCACAAAACTTCATCTGACTACATACTAAAGGAGCAGCAACACACTGCTGTGCTTGAGTAGCCTGTGTTCATGACAGCTCACTGGACTGGGACATGATGTATGAATTTCCTAGAAACCTCACAGAACGAGAACAAATCTTGCTGTAAGGTCTGCTGTGTGATATCTTAGGATTTTCTTTTTCTCAGTCACCTATGAAAGACCGTGATAGCTATTTTCCCTTCTGCACTTCTAGCCTACGCATCTCTAATGCATTAAAACAGGCAGGAGGGAACAAACATCCACCTCTAATGTCTCCTGTGAACGGCTTTTTGCTTTGATAATCAAAATAGATCTTGTAATATTCTGATGAGATGAAAAATGTTTTATTGGATGGGACAACAGGGACAGAAAGCTAAAAAATGTAGATTTCTAACAATTCTCTGCCACATCCTGACAAGTCCTTCTGTTCTTTTTGTTCCTGGATATATTCTTCACTATAAACAATCAGCGGTTGTTATAATTAGCATATATATATTTGGCCAATCTAAGCCATGACATTCTCAGATTCAGACGCGAAATTGTTTTCTCATGCGTCTTAAGAACTGAGATTAACCAGTTTATACATATCCACCTTCTTCACAATATCTCGTAAGGAAGTTAGGATGAATGTTAAATTACTACAGAAAAGTGAACTTCTGTGATTTTTTTCTGCGAGGATTAAGCACTTTCAGTGAAGACCTCCATCATCTCTACAGGTCACTCCTAATCAAGTCACAAGCACCAAGAAGTGGGACAAGAGGTCCCAGCTGACAGGTCACTGGAAATAGAAACCCAGAAAACTGGATTCAATTTTCAGTACGAGATTGACTCCCTGGGTACATGGACAAATCATTTCACTTCCTCATGCCTTTGTGGCTCTCTCGCTATAATCTAAGAGTAATATACCTCGAGATCTAGTTAAACAGTGTGACACGAGGTGTAGTCTGAGGTTCACCAATGGGACAGCGGAGCCTATATGAGAAGCCAGGTAAGTTATTATTCCTTGTCTTATGGATTCTTCTAAAAATAACTATTTCCACCAAAGGCTTTGTATGTCAGCTGGCCCTCACGATAAAAAATTGTGAAGATGCACACAGCCCTAGTAATCTGATTTTAGGTATATAATCTGAAGGAAAGAAATCATGGTAGTGCAGTACCACGCTCTAGTATAAAACTGTACAGACCAATATCAAGGAAGACTAAATACTAGGCTTATTTTCAGATTCACCACCATTCCCCCCTTTCTGAGGTGACTATGAAGTAGGAATTATCAAGCCAAGCAGTGAAGAGAAAGAGGTCAGGTAAGCTCTAGCTGACTCACCATTGGCTTTTATCCCTCACACGGGAAAAAACGTCCAAGCAAAACTGCGATCCCAAAATCACCCCGCATTCCTAGAGTCTCATGGAGAAACACTGCCAGACTTCAAGCAGAGATCTTGTTCTCACTTCTCCAGCCAAAAATAAAGTTTGTATGGGAGCAACCAGATGCAGGCTCTTGGCAGGAGATGCCTCTGGGCTTCCAGGAGGAAACGCTAGCAGGATGCCAGTGTCACTGAACTGCAGGGTTGTCTCAGCCTGTCTTACGAAACATGAGCTCCTACCGTCTTTCAAGATGAGAGACTTGAACATCATTAGGCATGGGTTTCCAAGTGCTACAGCAATTAATTTTGCTTTATTATGTGCAGACCGTGGCTTGGGCTGATGCTTGTGAACATTGCTGTCCTTGCCACAAAAGAGCATACATTATGAGGAGGAACATCTCAGCTGCACATTTGAATCGAATCACCAGTGTCAGGCAGCTCTCCACAGTGATGACAGTTATTTCTTACTTTTCAGTGTCTTTTAACAGACTACACGAAATAGCTAAAAGTGATCCACTTTCCCAGGTGACCTGGAATAATAATAATAAAAGAATGTTTAATTATTTTATCTCCTTAGGAGTTTTCTAGGAATACACTTGACAGTTCAATGTGCTTGCATACTGGAAATACTTAAAAACTTCCTAGACTATTGCTGGAAAACCTGTTTTCTAAATCAACAGCTTTGTAATACCTCCCTAAGGAGACAGAGAACACATTTAGTACAGCAATCTGGAACTACGTTCAAGTACAAAAGAGAATTAAAAAAAGAGAGACCTTCATGAAGGGTGCTACTATTCATGAATTATAGGCGAGATTACATGTTGCCCTGATACTTTTGCAGTATCACTGACTGCTTGTGAACAGGTAAGAAAGGATATCCGTAAGTCAGAAACATGAAAGACCAAGAAGTGACACAGGCTGGAGGCTGTTATTGATTCAGTTCATACCATTCAGCTTAAAGAAAATTGCTAAAATACATGCAATAGAGACGCCGAGCTACCTCCTTTAACTGCACAGATCCTGAAGTGCACCTTCGTTTGTGGCATTCATCGTTTGGCACAACCGAGTAGATGAATTTGTTTAAGATAAGGCAGGCTGCTGCTCAAGAGTTCTGCCTGTGGCAACTCATCTTGTACAACAGGAGTATCCCAGACTCTCCACGTTCCTCATGGGATTTCAGGAATCAGTGAGCATGGGTGGGTTAAGGCTGCATGCAGTTGCTTGCACACCTATGACACATGGAAATAACTCCCATGCAATCCTGAGTGGACAGGAGGGTCTGGGACTTCACACAGACACACTGGCCCCTCAGAGACCCCCTGAGTTCTCCTTTGGTGTCCTTTAATTGCTTTAAAGTCTCAGCTGATACCCCGGGTACAGTGAATCCCTTATTGATTTTATTACCAGCTCCCAGGTTCCTCTAACATAAAGGAGATGGGCAGCTCCTCCTTAAATAAATTCACCAGTCTCACAGCTAATGAGACTCTCTGCCTGTGGCATCATTGCCACAGAAGAATAATTCCAGATTTTCAGCTGTTCTCACTTCACTCTGAAGTACTTCAGCCAGTTGAGGAAAAACTGCTGGTGGTTACAAAGAGGAGAAAAACGAAATTTTACCAGAGAAGCTTCCTTCTTCCCTGCCCCAAAAGGAACGTGAGAAAGGACTGAAAAAGGTGACCTCATTATTAAGAGCCCAAGGAGAGATATCTGCTGCAATGCAACTTTAGATGCATATATCTAAAAACCTTTAAGTTGCTGTGAGGTAGGAAGATCTCGGACTCATAATGCAAGGGCACATTTTGTTGCCAACACAGTGGTTACTAGTAGAGAATTCTGCAAGCTAATTATTATTCAATCAGATAATTTATTCTTTCATCAGAATAAAAGGATCCCCTCGGGGTGTAGCTCCTTCTTCTCCCTCAGGTACCTGACATCGCTGAAATTGAAGGCCATAATTCAATTAACATCGGATGGGAACTTTTAATGGAAATTAACCATTCAGAAACAGATGTTGATGCCACAGAAATGCAGCTACTCCCTGTGAAGCATCACTGGCTGTCATGTGGATAGGAAATGCAGAGACATCTTAACTTGGAATTATACACCAGATGAGATATGGTACTCACATCTGTGGACCACGATTCAATGAAGTACTTAAGCACATGCTTAGATTTCATTGATCTGCTTTGCCATATGCTTAAATTTATTCTGTACTGGTAACATTACTAGCCAGAAGGTATATAGACTTCCACACCAGTAAAACGTCCCTGATGGCTAAACCACCATTGGATATCTGTGATTTCTTGTGGCACACGCAAAAGCGATGCCTAGATTGTGGATGTAGTAAAAAACATTTGTGAAACAGACTCCCTGGAACCAATGCTAACCGTTTGCAAACCAGCGCTGCTGAAAGGCTGGCCACAGACCACCACGGCTCATGGGACTCACGGTTCAAAATGACTAAAGCGACTGCCAAAAAGGCAGGAAATGAAGGACAGTTGGAAGCACAATGCCTACATAAGGTCATATGTTGGCAACTTTCAAAAGTTTTATGTTCCCTTTGTTTGGGAATACAGTTGGGAATATAAAATCAACACAATGAGGTCTGTTTCTGACTGTCCCCCTTCTCCTCATCATTCCCTTTTGGAAAGCTGTTGCCAAATGATTAGAGACTTTTTTTCCTAATTTATGATTGAAATTTATCCATCACTGGTTTAAAGCAATTTACTGTTGTTCTAACATTGGCCTTGACTTTAAACAGACAGTTTATCTCCCTGGCATTTACTCAAGTGCATTTCGAGTCACCAATCATTTCTCCTATCAGCATTTTTTCTGAGAGGTTACTAAGAGACTAAAACAAATCTCCCCTTGTAACGAAACACTGAAGGAGATCAGAGTGGCCAGAACTGCTAGTTCTGAACACGGCCATATAGTCTTCTGTATCAGGATATTCCAAACTCTTCTCAGCAGATACTTGTACAATGGCTTTAACACACATGTTCAATCTACCCGCACCTCCACAAGTGTTCCAGAATCACTTAGATGGGAAGGGATCTCAGAATGTCATTGAGTGCAGCCTTCCAGTTGGTCTTTGAACATTGCCAGGGCCAAAGATCCTCTGGGCAACCTATTCCTGTATGTAATTACCTTCATAGCAGACATTTTTCCTTATCGTTACCTACAGTCTCCTGTTTCAGTTTAGGATCGCTGTCTCTCATTCTTCTGCTGTGCACTTCAGGAATAATCCTGCCTTTGTCTTATTGACAACCTCCCCACAGATTCTGGAAGATTGCTATTGGGACTCCCAAAGCCTTCTGTTCTCTAGGCTGAAGAGGTCCAGTATCCTCAGTCTCTTCTCACTGGGCATGTGCTCCAGCCTCCAATCATCTCCACTGAACCAGCTGCTTTGACATTCAGAGCTGCATCCCACAGGATCCCTTCTACCGTGAACTGCTTATTCCCCGAAAGGGCCAGCACTCTCCTCTTCTTCCTTGCCCGCTTCCCAAAGAGCTGCTACCTCCCTGTCAGATCCCCAGCCATATGAGCTCGCCCCACCCCTTCTCAGGTATTCCAATGATTTTACAGTTCTGTATGTGTCCATACAAGGAGCTCCATCTCCTCCTGCTTCCTAGGCTGCATGCATTCGTGCATAGGCTCTTGAGCGGGGTTCTCTTTTGACTTACCTTTCCCGAGAGCTCTCTCACAGCATTCCTCTGCCCCTTGAACTCACCAGCCCTAACCACTACTCCCTCACTTAATTATAAGTTGTCATCACCATTCTCTACTATAACCCAGCTCAAACCCCTGCTTTGTCAAATGGATTCTGTCTCTCACTGGAAGGTCTCATTCTTCAGAGGAACCCATGGTCATAAAAGCCAAAGCACTTCTTGTGACACCAGCTATGTAGCCAGCTGTTAACTCACGGGTGTCTGCACCTCCCTGAGCATTTCCCCCTCATCTGCACAATTAAGGAAAACACTACCTAGGCTTGCATGTAGTCTCACCTTTGCTTGAAAAGCTCTGCAGTTTGTCTTAATTTACTTCAGATTTCACTTGGCAGTGTCATGGGTGTCCATGCAGATGAGCAGCAAGAGGTAACAGCCCAAGGGCCAGACAAGCTTTAGCAGTCTCTTCGCAACATCCTGGATCCGGGCCCTTGCCAAGCAATACAGCTCCTGTGAAAGTGTGTCTGGTCAGCAGATGGGTGCCTTCGTCTCCTGCAGAAGGCTATCTCCAGTCACTGTAACCTGCTGCTTCCACCTTCTGCTAACGTTCAGATGGTTCTCCCAGAAGGAGCTTGTTCCCTTTTGACGGCTAGAAGGGCACCGTGCCAATTCTGTAAATTTAGATCTGAGGATGGAGAAGGAGCCTTTCTTCTGCTGCCAGGTTGCAAGCTTCCATGCTCTGTTTCTTGCTCTTAACAGAAGACGTTCACTCCAAATATCTTGATATTAGGATTAGGAGTAGAAAACCCATGCTCCCATGAAGGTCATTGGGCCCAACTGCACTGTTGGCAAGTATTTTTGACTGCAGTTGATGTAAGAGTGACAGACACATTACAGTCTTAAAAGACAGTGAAGAACTCAATCCCCGATCGCTGTCCTCTTGGGATGTTCTGTTACAGCAAAAAGCGAGTGCTGAAGTAATGGAACCAGTTGTTACCAACATGAAGAAAATTCGGATTGCAAAGTAAATCACTTCCCTTGGCAAAGCTGAAGAGTTCTAGATAAATCTTGTTTATCAGGGTGGTACAGCATTTTCCCCAGAACCTCAGATATTACTAAATACTATCATTCTTCTGTACTTACCCCTTTTTAACAATAAATGTAAGCATAGAAAATCCATACAGTTGACACCACTGCCCTGGCAGATAGAGAATTAATAGTCATACTGTAAGGGATTGGAAAAATCCAAGCAATTTCATAAAGGGATTGAATTTAAGAGATAACATACTTTGAAATATAACTGATGCCAGAACGTGGATGCTTGCATTCTGCAACTTCAAGTAATGCCAGTACTGAGATGTGAGCAGAAAGGACCATTTTTAAAGGAAACCATAAACCTTTCAGACTTGGTCAACCATTAAGTATTCAGCATTCTGAAATTTTTTTCTTTTTGTAATAAATAATAATTTATCACCTACTATCACTTAAATTTTTACTATCATTTACATTCAGTCTAGAACAATAATATTGATTTTTCCCTCCTGGATTTTTAGTTTTATGCAATAAAATATTTTCCACTCATTTTCTTTCCAGAGGAGGCTCTGTCACAGATTAGACTTGTGATACCTGTTAGTTTCCGTACAGAACTTTTTGTAATGCCAGGGAGGGAATGAAAAAATCCCAAACTATCACTGAAATCCACTTAACACTCAAAGAGGAAATCTCTTGCTACAAAATTCTGGTGAAATTCACCACAAGCAAGTCAGTAAGATGCCTTCAGAGAGATGGTGTTGCTTAGTGGGTAGCACAGAATCCCAGGACTTGAAAAATTTGGTCTAACACAATAAAGCTGAATGAAGAGCAATAATTTAAGGGTGATATATAGGTATGATGCAGTAGACACCACCCCAATATTTTCCAGCACTATACAGACGAGGTCACTTTGGTCACTGGTTCAACAGAATCAAGAAGGAATATTGTGAGACCCAAAGGAACAGGTGAAGCCAGAATGACAAAAGAGCTCTGATGAATTAATGCTTCATAGCATAGGATTGTAACTGGGAGAAGACGAATTCTGGGAAAAATCTTCAGGTGCAGCAGTGGCTGCTGAAGTTAAAGCAAGAATATTGTTTACAAAAGTAAACAAAAAAAATTAAACTATCATGATGTGCTGAGAAAAGACAGTTGATGGGATCCAATAAAAATCCAGAGGGAAGAAAGAAACAAAAGAAGAAACAAGATTAGAAAGATAAAACAAGATCTATAAAACAAGATCTTGCTGTATGATGATTAATTAGTAAGGCGAGTGGTCTCTGATCAGGCAAGTCACAGAAAGTGTTGATAATTAATCCCTCTAAGTCCCCTTGGTCCTTTACATCTAATTGTTGAAACTAATCTTGTAACTTCAAAACATTGTATTACTCCCTCTGGGTGTCAGGTGGTAGACAAATATATTAAACGACAGCAATAATCATAAAAACACTAAAAAATCAATCTGTAAAGTACTGGTCTATGAGACCTTCATACAGACAAATATTTGAACCATTTTTCTCAAAATATGGTTCCTTGTAGAAAGCAGATTAAATATAAGGTATTTAATTCTGTTGATCAAATCTGGAATCCATATTGTCTTCTAAAATCCTTTTTTAAAATTTTTTTTGGTCAAAATCTATTCACAAAAAGCTCGGTAATTCTTTATCTTGCTACAAAACCCCCATATAGGATCAAAGTCCTACTTGGAAAAAAACCCAGACAAAACTAGAATGAACATACATGCACACAGGCTCCAGCTTTGTCTTGTTTAGTTAGAGAAGAAAGATTAAATGAACAGAGAGCAAGCGAAAATACTGCTGCGGTCTTCCTTGGCTTACTGCGATCACCAAAATGGAGAAAGTTTTACCACCTTCCCACTGATCTCAGTTTAAGCAACAGATCCTACCGGTAAGCATATGTCAAAGACAACCGTGAGATGTTTTGCTGCTGATCATTCAACCAAAAGCAGGCAACTTGTGCAGCAGTTGTTTTACAGTACAGGCAATCATTGATCCTACCTTGCAGACAAAAACCTGAACTACCAGAGCACTGCGGAAAAAGGTTGCTAAGGGTGGGGATGAAAAGAAGGATTAAGACTTCAAAGGAAACACAAGTAATTAACAGGTCTGGGGAAAAAAAACAGCTTTAAGAAAATTAGCTTTGTAACAGAAAACTTCTCAGGGTTTCCATAAAGCAGCAAATATCATCATATTGATAAGATCATACTACACCACTGAGGGGCAACAACAGAGAGCGGGACCCTCATTAGAAGAGCTTCTTTTAGGGTGAAGATTCTCCTAGATAATCCATTAACTACTGTAGTAACTAATTAAAAATATGGACAAAGACTACAAAATTTTGAGAGAAGAACCGTTGAAACTTTACCAAACACCATATATCGTATCTTTTTCCTCTCCTCTCTGAAAGACAAATATATTTTTAAAGTGGTTACCTGCAAGCTAACAAATCAACTTATAAATTTGTTCTATCTGTCTAAAAATTATTTTGCTTGTCTTCATTATACCGAAGTAAACCATAACTATTAGATACCACCCTCTGCAAAAAAGTCCCCAAGAAATCCATATAATTCCAAATATTTCATAAAGTTGATGCAGATTGCACTTTTAATTGATGCTAAATAAACTGCTTGAAAGGATATGAACATTTCAAGAGCTAATTATTAATTTTAAGCTACTATATATGCTTTGCATATTTCATCCCACACATTTGCTGATGCTGGAATAGAACTAAGTCATAAAGAATTTAGCTGTTAAAGAGAAAATCTCACTAAATTTTTCTTTTTGTAACAGTGAGAAGCAAGATAGTATGGAAATCCTCCTCAGGTCAAGATGTGATTGACAGAAATGAATTAAATTTTGATCACTGGTATCCAGTAAAACACAGAAATCCTGTAATAAACTTGAGGCAACACCACTTCATAGCCAAAAATTACCATGAAATAAACCTGAGTCACATGGACCTGGAGCCTTTTGAAGGTCACGTTTACACAGGTCCACTATGAAAACACACGGCAAGAACGACTGAACAATCACGAGCCCAGCTGGAATTCCCCAGGGAATAAGAAAAACACAGGCTCTAACTCTAACAGTCTTACTGCAAGAACAGAAGTTGAGTTGTAACCAAATCCGTAAATTTTCTTACCAAAGAAGGAAACGAAGGCAGCCGAACTGCAAGTCCAACACAGCAAGTTTTTTTGCTGAGAAGCCACTTAAATGTGCTACTGAAGTTCTGGAAGCACAAACTCCCTTCCTGCAAGGGATTCTGTGAAGGAGACAGACTCCCAGAGAAGGGCTTGAGCAGAACTTTTCCACTGCTAATATTTTTGACATCGGCAGTGTTTCTGCCCAGCTGAACAGCTGGAATTCTCATGGAAAATGTCACAAAAAGATACATTAATCGAACAACAGGGAGCTGTACAGTTGTGAGTTCCATAGGCGTTCATTCAGGTGACCTCCAAGGAGCTCGAGGCCCAGAGACTCACTGCTTTGTGACCTAGATGAAGTTCCAAGAGCGTTCTTTGAGGTCAGATACCAAACAGAAAGACAGCCTTTCAGGACAATAAATATTTTAAGTAC
>NW_010415598.1:0-5182 GCF_000710305.1 Buceros rhinoceros silvestris
CGCCTCGCCAGCGTGAGCCGCGCCGGCCTCGCGCGGGGCGAGTGCGTGAGCTTCCTCGCTCCCGGGTGGAACTCCCTGCCCAGGTCTGAGCTTCACGGCCACCCCCTGCTCGGAACCCCCCGCCTCCTCCGGGGTCTCGGAGTAGTAAACCGTTTGTTTAATCCCTTCGCTTGCCCCCGACTGCCAGTAACGAAATGCTGCTCTTTCTGAAATAATTTCCTGACTATTTGCTAAGATTCATCTCCGACATTTCATTAAATATGATCATTTAACTGTACAAGTACAAATGTATTTTTAATTTAGCTTACTGCAGATATTATAGATGTGGGGAAATGAATTCGCATTGCTCTAGGACAAATATATCATTCACATATGAATGCCACAAAAGAACAAATTATTAAAAATTACTGAAACTTCCACAAAGATTTATACTTAACATTTCCATGTTCAATCTCAGTGCCAGGGAAACATATAGCTTGTCACCATATCGCACAGGATAATATGAAGAATGTTTGGAAGACTTTGCTGGGAATCTTTATCGGCATTTCAGTCTCTGACTTCACGAAACCAGCAAATTCTGGTTTCAGGAGGAAAGGGGAGTTCAGCTGGGGTGTGTTTGGGAAAGCCCAGCTTATCGAATAGGCTTTCACCAAAGACTCCCTGACCACGCATCAAGAGGGGTATTGCTTTAGGGGAGATAAGCCTGGAAGAATAGAAATACAGTAAGTGTCGATGAATTTATCCGATGCATCTTCTATCCATAATGTTTTGTGAACCATGTTTATAAACCGTCAGTCAAGGTAAAAAGATGGGAAAAATATTTTAAAATTAACCCCAGGCTGGTCTCAAAGAGACGTGACAGCCCCCAGCACGTTTCAGATATTCTGGGATTTCACGAAGAGCGGCAAGTGAGCTGTTTAGGGATGGATTGCTTGGGGGTTTTCCTGTTACGGGACTAAGTACTGTCGTTTAGTTGAAACAGAAGGAAAAACCGTTACTATCAACGTTGTGTTTTAATACTAACACTGAACTTCTACCTCAGCAAAACTTCCCACCCCACTTGGGAAGGGATGGGGTTATACCGTGCTCATTGCTCTATAAAGGGGAGAAAAGGAGGGCAGCCTGCTCCGCCGACCACAATTCACCCGCTAGAGGGTCGACAACTCGCCAAAGGAAGGGGCGGGCTGCCAGAGGGCTGAGGTCGCTCAGCACTTCCGAGTGGCGCGGAGCTGTCGTAAGGAGAGCCTCGGCGACACGGCGGCAGCTTCGTTTGTGTCCTGGGCCACGTTTATCCTCTAGTTTTGTTCAGTACCGGGACACTGGATTATGAGTCTTGTGTTTACACAGAGGAGGAATAGTAACAATAACACAACAGAGGAAAAATCAATAAATCGATGAATAAACGAGAGGCTTATTCACCATTATCAAGAGATGCTCGACCACGGGTTTCATCGACAGTCCGTGAGTGCAATTATCAGCTGGAAGGAGAAGCTGCACAACTGATGGCGTCGCTCTTGGCTGCGAGGTCAAACACCAACGCTACCGGCACGGATGAGAGGTACCAACTAACGAAGAGGGGACCCTCACGTTGCAAGGGATCCCCCTCTGCCAGGGGATGCTCGCCAGAGTCACCACTGCCATGTGCAGCCGAGGGAATCACCGACGCGGCGAGCAGGGAATGCACAGCGGAACTTCGGCAAACGCTTCCCTGACGCCGCAGGTGGTTCTGGCCGGCAAGAGGCCCGTGTGCTGCAGCTCGACAAGCCGGCTGAGTAAGGGCAGGCCTGAACAATGATGTCGTGCTAAATTAGGGTTGTGATTAGAATTAGGCAGGGGGAACAGCGGATGCTTGAGGAAAAGCCAAGTTAAAGGAGTTAAGTACCAAATGGCACTGAATTTCCGCTGCCGTGTTAGTTATCTAACTGCACCACAACAAGAAAGCCGCTTTGTGAAGCATTTATTTTACATCAGTAACTTTTGACCAAGTTTACTTGGGCAATTTCCCTTCTTTTTTCCTCAGGGATGTTCTCTTCTGGGCACTGGAGAAGTCCTCATGGCTGACGTTGGTCACGGCCCCCCTGACTTGCTCGTGTTAAACAAAACCATTTTGTTTCTTTTCCAGCGCCGGTTCATTTCCAGCACGAACAAGTGCTCTGCGCTCTTCAAATCTCTTCCAGGATACGTGGAAGAAAGCAGAGGCTGGTTTTAAAGTCTGGGTTTTTTCTTTGGATGGAGCTAGTGGAAGAATCGTCTTGATATTTGACCAAGCAAATTACACCAGCTAGTAGGTGCTTTAATTTGTGTGCCTGAGGCTCAAACAATGCCACATCCACTTAGGGACCTGAGCGTTACTGCTCCGCTCCTGTTCCACCCAGTGATACCGAACAGCATCGCCGTGGACGTGTGTCTGTAAGTCCTGCTGCCTCATGCGTGCTTCTGTGCGCATTTCCAGCACGGGTGTGGGGGCTGAAAAACACCCCTAGAGATGAGGGGGAAGGAGTGGATTGTCTAACCGAAACCGAGCGATCCGTTGGTACAGGCGGGTGGACCAAATGAACAAGGGTGTCACAAGTAATCCAAAGTTTAGGGTCCAGAATCCCTGCTAATCCAAAGTGACCTTGAATGCAGGATGTCAAAAGCTTTAGAACTGAGAAGAGAACCGTCCTAGATCGCTGTGACACGGCAAACAACCAGCCGAAGTGCTGAGCTAAATAAGCCACACTAATACGCAGGAGACCTTATTTATTTCTTTAAAAATAACTAACTAGCCATAGCCTGCCCTGCCAGGCCGTGTCCCCTGAAACGCCGTCGCTCCTTTGAAGGATGTGCATCAAGAAAGCACAAACTAATGAGGTAAAGGTCACTAATTCCATGTTTGTTCCAAGCTCGTCACGTGTGTTCCGAGTGTTCTGATCACCAGCTGCAGCTCAAAACCGGTGCTCAAATTAGTCCCAGTGCCCAGTGATCTCCGACGGTAAGTCACCGCCACACCCTCACCTCCTGAGGGTGGTACTAACTGTGTACCCCATCTACAGCTAGTGCCCTGCCCCCGCACTGCCGCTGCTCCTACCACACGACCACGGGTTGGTAACGAACCGAGACAGAGCCCCGCTGTAACGGGACTCCGAAACGAGCAGCACACACCGAGCTCTCCGAGGCCGGGTATCGCCCCCTCCCTGCCCAAGGTCAACCACTCTTCTCGCAGATGTCCGGTCTCCTCTAGCTGATAGAAGGGGCTGAAAGGAACCTGTTTTGGAGCCATACCCAGAGAGCGTCCTGGTCTGTAGGTGATCAGAGCAGGACGACGACGATCGCTGGAATGTCCGGAGTGCTGCAGTCTGAGGGGTGCAGGGGATACAAGTCCCGTCAGTGCCTCTGCTGCAGGCTTCCTCTGCCACCACAGCTGACCCAGACACTGAATGCGGACTTGTCCTGCTGGAAAAGAGCGATATTGCCACTTAAGGAGGTCGGTGTCTTCTGCCACCCCTCTTGGAGGAGCTCTCTGACTGGGGTGATATGAGGCTCCGTGCGCTGAGGTTTTTAAAGCCTCTTGACATGTTCAAACACGCAGGTGAAGCTCCTGTGGAAATCTGATTTAAAAACATGTCAAACAAAGTTTTTTTAGAGCTGCTGGTGTTCTCAGTTCAGAGGCCATGTGTGTGACTCTGCTTGGTACTGGCTCTTAGTAACGGTTGTAGTCACACCAGTGGTGACATCCTGGGAACATTGGGAACAGGTCAGCTGACTCTGCACTGCCGAGCTCACAGAACCGGACTCCGTTGCCTTTTCCAATGACACACTGCACCAGCACACAGACTCGGCTTGCAGGACGCAGTTACGGACGCTCCGTTAACCCACACAGCTCCGGTTCGTAGAAGCAGCCTAATGATGATGGTCAAAGAGGAAGGATTTGCTTGCCAGGGAGAAGTCTGTGTGTGTTGCTCATAGTCAACGATACCCGCCAAAAAACTGCCAGTGCTGTAAGTAACTGCCTTAGGTGGAACTGGAGAACACTCTGTCCCCAGCCACCCCAGACACCACCCAGTTAAAGCCAAAAGGGTCTATGAAGAGACTGCGCTGCCAAGTTGTTGGCGCTGTGCTTCTCCGCAGCCCTTGTCCCCTGACTGCCGCCCTGCACACACACCCGTCCACAGCCACGCTCTGGGGGACCCGGGCGGGGAGGAGGGAATGGGCGCCATCCGTACTCGGACATACTCCCTGGACACAAGCCATCGTCCTGTCTGGATGACGAAGACGCCGTAGGTGTCACTTACACAATCGTAACGCAAGGGGAGGTTGAACTCTGCTAAAAATTACATCAATAATTTCATGAAGAAATGGGTGAGAAGAAACACTTGATGCTAAGCGCGACGGGAGGTTAAGCCACAGCCAGGAGTGCTGCAGCCCCTCGACATACCCACCCTGGAGAGCAGCCCACTCTGTCTGCAAACACGGCTGTCGGGCTTCGCTGCAGCGCCGGCTGGGCTGGAAAGCAAACAGTCACCAGCTGCACTGGGAGCTTTAAACCACCACCGAAGGTCCGAACACTCAGTGCTGTTGGGGTCCTCTCCTTGTTTTAGAAGGACCTGAAAGAGAATTCGGAGCAAACCCACCGTGCTTCAGTGCACAGCCTCTGGTAGAACAACAAGGAAGATACTTTAAAGCCTATTTCAGTTCCTGTAGCAAGTGCCCTCCAGGTCCCGCATATCAAGACAACAGGTAAATTGTACCGACAGAGTCATTTTTAAGGGGCACTTTTTTGTGTATTCGCGTTGGCACAATTTTCTCCTTATCATTTTTTGAAAAAATCGTGAGACTTCTTCAGTCTTTTACTTATAGAGTGATACAAGCAAATACTTTCTGCATATGTCCTGCTCTTGTACAAGACCTGGGTGTTTCGTTTTGATGTGCCCTTCTTGGAATAAAAAACCAATATATAAAGTATTGGTAAAAAATTCACCCAGTCTCAGCCAGTGTGCAGCGCTGCTGCCTCAGCGGAGAGCTGGGGGGCCCCCCCACCCCAGCACATCTGCACGCGCCGGGGTGTCTGCTCTGAGGCAGTCGGTGATTTGGGCGGTTTGTGGTCTGGGTTTTGTTGTTGTTGTTGTTGTTGAGAGGAGCCTTTCGGTTGCCCTGGCATATCATGGGGGTTGCTGATCCTCGGGCACTGCTGATATTCCTG
>NW_010415598.1:5305-5519 GCF_000710305.1 Buceros rhinoceros silvestris
CGCGGGCACTGCTGATATTCCTGCGGGTCTAAAGAGGGGGAGAAGTTTGACGTGTAATGATCAAACAGTGATGTTGAGGTTGAGCATCGCTTTGTTTAAACCCCGCAGAAGAGCTGATTTTCTGCTGCTCGGCAGAGTAGCTGCCGGGGGGGGCTCCAGCCTCCCCAGCTGCCCTCAGGCCATGGGGGGGGTCGCCAACATGGATAAGCCCACA
>NW_010415598.1:5617-7889 GCF_000710305.1 Buceros rhinoceros silvestris
GGGGGGAAGCACACCTGGACAAGCCCACACGCTCGTCCCCAGCAAACTGCTCCCCAAGGCCTTCCAAAAGCGCGGTTAGAGAAGCGTAAGCGTTCTGCAAGGCCTAGAAAGAGTTAGTTAGTTAGTTAGTTAGTTAGTCACCTGCTAGTCATCTTCTTTTGGTGAGTCTTGCTTCCAAACGGCCACGTACGGTCACTGCTGCAAGAATAGGCAAAACTGTGGGTTTGATCGTAAATTCATTGGCCAAAGAGACTAGTCAAGTCTGGTACACCACGGGGCGTTCTGTCTGCGATGAGAACGTCAGGCAATAGCAATAACGACGGTTCAGCCACACGGGGAGAACCGGTCACCAGCGAAAAGGCAGGAGAGCAGGCAGAAAGCGAGCTGGTGTTTGAGTTGATTCCAGCCGTTCACATTCGGTGCACACAAACGGGTGCCGCCTCGCTCCGCGTCTGGACAGCGGCCACCTCGGGTGGAGACGACTGCCAGGCGTCGTCAGCTGCAGCAGAAGCAGGTCCAGCAGCTCGATCGTGATTTTTCTCTGCCTTCTCAGCATTTGCAAAACTTTTCGCAGTCCTGGAGACCTGGCAGTCTGCCCCTAGACCAGTGCCGGCAACTTCCAATCAGCCACAGGTTTACTGACAACTAACTTGAGAGCACGGATGCTGCCATCTTGCTCGTTACCAAATCAGAACAACCCAACCCGGGTTTTCACCCTTCGTTCCTAACCAGAACCCACCGGTTGGTGTTACAGGGCTGACTGCGCTTACATTTAATAAGACACATCTACTGACAATCGCTGCAAGATTCATAAAGCTTCATTACTTTGTCCTGGATTGCAGGAGCAGAGAGATTAATGCCGAAGGCAGGAATTTGCCCACTAGGATAAGGCGAAAGCGTTGATCCCCTGAGTGACCTCCTCACTGTCCCTGCCAGCGAGGGACAGTGACCGGGAAGAGCCAGTTGCTCCTTCCCAGGCTGCGGGAGGAGCAGGGTGTGCACAGCAGTTGCACCAGCTGGCTCTGGCAGCCACCTTCGCTAGTGAGAGGGAAGAGGCACCTTTCAGCTTTCGCCAGGACACACCAGCGCCGGGGTACGCTGGAAAGGCTGATCAGCCGGGCTACGGGCAGCCGAGCCACCAAATCAGCTCAGAAGGGCACTTCTATAATCTCAGTAAAGCGCTTCCCTACCTCATCGGTTGGTCACTTTATTCTATTATTGCCAACGTGTATCATTTTCTAACTAACTGTAGGTTTTTATCCTTAAACCTTGTCAAAGGATTTAAGGATCTGAGAAACTACAAAGCACCCCCGTTTTTTATCCCTGCAGTCAGAGAGCTGAAACAGGCTTCGTTGTGCCCCCATCCCAATGCCTTTATCCACGGTGTCCAGAGAGTATCGCAGTGCTGGGTTCTGACTCTGCCGAGCTGAGAGAAGACATTTAAGGGGCATGTGGAAGAGTCACGGCCAGTGGCCTGCGTGAGGTAGATACCCGTCATGATCCTAGCGAAATACCTGGGGCGCCGGCTGAACTGCAGGGCCCCGGCACTGCCAGAGAGCGCAGCGGTTGTGACGCGGTCTGCAGCGCGTAGCTGCTCCCTGGAAGAGAATGACAAACCGCTTTGCCTTTAATACGGTACTGCTCACGGATTGCTTTGAACAACTGCTTTCAGAGCAACACCGAGACTACCGCACTGGGCTGCAAGGTGGCTGCTGGGATTGTTCGTGATCGGAGAGCCCTCTCTTGTACGCGCATAGAGAAGAAAGAAAGAAGTGGGGAGAAAGCGGCAGTTCAGAGGTGCACAGCCGGACACGTTTGTCCATGTAGAGAAAGCGGGGAGTAGGGAGCAGGGATGTGCCTGCCCTTGCTTTCCTGAAGATCTCAGGCAAAGCTTAAGATGAAAAGAAGAGCAGAAGTGAGAACGAGAAGCCATGCACAGGGGCCAGGCAACTTGAGTCAGGGGCCTCAGTAGCCTAATCCCAGCCATACCGAAGCAAATCACCGCATCCTCTTTACGGGAATATGCGCCACACATTTTTATCTGCATTTTTGAATCTGGATAAGCAGCCTACTGCGAAATACTCATCCAGGTTGTGTGTGCCATAGAGCATGCTCTAAGGGAGAATTGGGCTTAGTAAGGCTGGGTTTGAACACTCTCTGTACAGAGAGCTGGGCTTTCTCAGACCGTTTTTTCTTTCCTGTCTTCCGTCAGCTCCCAATGAGCAGCCCTCTCTGCTTTATGCGAATCTAACAGAGAGGGAGACGTTAGAGT
>NW_010415598.1:7946-13134 GCF_000710305.1 Buceros rhinoceros silvestris
AAGCTAACAGATAGGGAGACGTTAGAGTCTCCGACGGCTGAACCTGTTGGCAAAAAGTCACCGCGCACACCAGCAGGAGCACAGGCAGCGAGACGAAAGGGGACGAAAGCGTGCGCCAGGTGATGGGAGAGGCCCATCGAGGAGCGAAACAAAAGAGGGATAACTGCTAGGAAGTTTTCTTAGTGTGTCTCCAACTTCGGCACTCGCGCAGAGCTGCTGGAGACGCAGTGACAAGCAATAACAAGGCTTTGCTGGAGAGGCAGGTCTAGGTCGTGGCTGCGTTCGTGCTGGTCAGATCTGATTGACTGTGACAAACAGTGCTGAGTAATTGCTCTAATCACTCCGGCAGGCTTTGTACCTCTGCCCAGCGGAAGGATGATGCAAGAGCGGCTTCAGGAGTCTGCCGCCCCTCAACCTGACATCTCTGACAGCAGCGCCCTCGCTTTAATGGGGGGGTTATTTGGAGCTGCTGCTGTTGCACGGGGGAGCGCCCAGCCAGCGAGTGTTCCGGAGCTGGCCGGAGATAAGGGCCTCATTACAGCGCTCAGGAGAACTCAGCTGCAGGTTGACTTGCTGTGATGATCAGTTGGTGGAAAAGTATAACAACGAGAAACGCAAAAACATGTCATAGAGCATCGGCCGCAGGTTTGTGCTCCTCTAGAGCGGTGCACAATTAGGGTGGTGTGTCATCAGAACTTTCACATCAACAAAGCAGCACGCTCGCTTTAAAGCAGACAAAGTCAAATCCACTTAAAGGAAACCAACGCTGGAGCATCCTTCCGGAGCGCGTGCTGCTGCAGGGCGCCAGGCTGCTTTAGAGTGGTAGTGGGTGAAAGACTCCGTGAAGAACCCAATTCCCTCCTGCAATTCCCTGCTTTTTAACTCCTTCATGTCCACAGACTCCCTGTTTACAGCAGCACGGCTGCGTGACGTCTGCTCGCCTTGCTCAAGCCGATGAGGCAGCCCGAGAGATTTCCACCTTTTCTGTGACCGGCTGCCCTCGGGATGAGCGCTGTGTAGAGAGCAGCAGGTTTGTCACCTAACCGCAGAGGGATGCTACATTTCCGAAGCCCTCCAGCCACTCCAGCCCCTAACTGCTCGCTGCCTGTGGAACTCAGCAGTGTTCAGGGCTCTCCACACCCGGGCAAGGCTGATGCACACGTTAAGTGCCTGGGAGGAACTTGAGTCTCTGGATTGCTGCCTGCTGTGAGACGTGTCCATTTCACCACCCGTACGCACACCGAATTCTATCGCCAGCTCTCGGGGCATCAGAACCGAGCACTGCGCGCCGGGATGCCCTGCCAAGCATCTCCGCTGCAAACACCGAGCGGAGTGTCGTTGAAATACAGAGCACGGCCTTCGATTACGAGAGCTAAAGCGTTGGACACGGGGGTGAGTCCCCTCTGGGGGACGACACCTGGCAGAGCTGGCCTCCCCTAGCAGCCTGGTGTTCCCCAGAGGAGTGACTACCGCAGGCAACGCGAAGTGGCTGCCAGTGAAAGGCAAACACCTCCAACCCGCTCCTGCGCCCTCCTGCGTGAGCCCGCAAGCGCCGGGTGCGCGCCGGTGAGCAGGGCAGGCTGCTCGAGAAAACCTTCGGAAAACCGTCAGGATTCAGCAGCGTTCCAAACCTTCACCCCTGCAAGGAGGGGGCACTCCAGAGCTGCCCTTCGGCCGGGTTTATAGTGGGTGAGACAAAACTCCCTGTTCCGGGGCTACAAACGATTCCTGGGAGTCTGGAGAACAACCTGCAAGATGATGTTCGTGATCTCAGGGGATGGTTTGCACTTGTTTGCCGGCTTTGATTCTCGTTTCTGGTTTGCAGGTATTCAGGAAGAGGTCAGCTCAGGGGGACGTCTTCAGCAATCTGGACAATACTTCTTTGACCTGAAGTCCGCTCGGTTGTGACTTTTCTGATGGCGGAAGAAGAAAAGCCTGCAAAGGTAGAGATCCCGCTGGAGGAGGGGAAACCTGTGGAAAAGCAAAGCCCTAGAAAATGTGTTTGCAAATGTTTTGAGTTTTGCTGTTTGGTTTTGTGGTTTGTTTGGGTTTTTTCTTCAAACCCAAACTTTGCCTAGGTCCTGCACTCCAGGTCCCGTATAAACAGACGCAGCAGCTTAACCACAGGATTTCAGAAAGAAACCGTGGCCTTGCGGAGGAGGATCTCCTCACGTGTAAGGGACGCAGCGTCAGCTCCTGCTTTCTTCAGGAGTGGCCCGAACATCTCCGTGAAATCCCAGGCCATTCTCCCAAGACACAGCCTGTCGAGCAGAGCCCCTCAGCAGGGCTCGCTGTGGGAACTGTGGGAGCACTGACGCCTCTCCCGAGCCAAGCGCTGAGACACCGCTGTCCTCACACTCGCCTCCAATCGATTTTATTTAGGGTTAGGAGAGGGAATGTTTGGAATACTGGAAAATTTTTTAAATTATGTAGCTTCTGCCATTCCCTGAGGTGAGAGGGAATTTGTTTTGACTCATTCATCCCATTTTCTCCTTGTGTTATACCAGTACTGATGGGGGACTCTCTTTATTTCACTGAAAGCAGGCAGCTACACGGAATCACAGCATGCTTGGGTCCAGCCGTTCCGATTTGCAGGGGCTGTGGACGTGCCCGTGTCCTCGGTGGACCTGCTCCAGGACCCGTGGGATCAGAACCCAGCTGCGCGGGCACCCAGCACGGTCACGGTTCTAATTGTGGGCGTGACTTGGGTAGGGACATTACACCGCGATTTGATTACAGCTGCTTTGACAAGTGTAGCACTCCGTAGGAAAATCGATCCTGTTTCTGTAATGAAGAAAAACAAGTCATTTTCAGAAGGAAATATGATTATACATTCGCAGCTTGGGCTGAAGAAGCAGGCGGCAGCTTAATACGGTGCGGGCGTGCGCAGGGGGAATATCCACTCGCCGAGGCCAGCGTAACAAGATTGGATTCCAGTTTAATGTGGTTGTGACTCAAATCCCTTTGGAGAGTTTGTTTGACAATCTGACAAAGTTATCTCAAGAAAAATAGGTTAAAAAACATAAACTCGACTTCAGTAACTGCATTTCTTCTTCAGCACGCCGAGTATTTCGCCTGGGGGCCGCTGCAGCCCGAAGCCCCACGGGTAATACCACTTGGCGCCTTTACATAAACCAAAATGTTTTAGCAGGCGTTTTGCGCCAGGAAAGCGCTGGCCACGCGCTCCTCGTGCAGGGAAATCGGCTCTTTCTGATCTCTCTCTGTAAAAAAGAGAATATGAAGGAGAAGAAGGGTCACTGTTGTCACCGCGAGGACGTGGCTCATCTCCAGCAGTTCCTCACTCCCGTTTTAGTCACATCTCAGCAGATGCCCGGTTCCCTCATGACGCATTTGAGAAATCCCTGGTCAGCACTGAACCCTCACACTTAGTGTCACGGTGGAACGTGCGAAGCAAAAGCGAAGGAGCAGCACAGTTCTGCTTCCGCCGACGGGAAGTGGAGGCACGGAGAAACGTGCCACATCGCCTTTGGGGCTAATTGCTCAGTCACTGGCAGAGCCAGGTCAGTCCCACGCTCTGTCTTCGGGCAGAGTCACAAAGTCGCAGTGGCAGTAATTGGAGCCTTCAAGATATTACAACCTCTGACTATTCATTACTGTCCCCAGTTGTCATTTGCCGTCTTTCAGCTGGTGGCTACCACCCCACGGTTGAGCCACCAGAACAGATTATGTAAATCGTGGCAAAACAATCAGTTCTGCTCCCAGTTCCCCCTTCTCTGCTTGTGCAGCCCAGCGTGAAACGCTGTTCCCTGGGCACCACATCTGCACAGCTCTGTCACCAGCCCCTAGAAGAAAGGGACACTTTCGGGGGCAGAGCCAGCCACGGGTCCCTGTTGCCACCTACTGCACCCCACAAACTGCGATGCCCTGGCACGTGGTGGCATGCAAACGGCACCTTGCCTGTGACAAGGTGACTTTTTAGGAGGAGGTAGGAGATAACTTGCCTGCCGCAGGACAACAGTCCATCATCCCACACCGCACATGAGCAACGGGAGCGATGGCGTCGGGGATCCTCCGCACCCTGGGCCCTCCCACAGCTCCAGCTGACACCGGCACTCTGAGACACGCTGTGAACACGTCACAGGAACACGTGCCTGTCTGCACCACATCTGAACCGCCAGGGGCTCCGGCAGTGCGCGGAGCCCACCGTGGGGAGCATCTGACCACAGCCGGAACGCTCAGCACTTGCTCCGTTGTGAATCACTGTGTGATTTTAGAGAAGTTGTTTTCCCTTCCCTAGAATCACTTTCCCGCAGCTGCGGAGAGGGAGACACCAAGCTCCTGCAAACCCGTATCTCGTGGGGGATAACTGTCCCACGGCCAGAGATCTCGCTAGGACAGGGTGAGTGTCTGCAGCTGCGGAGAGGGAGACACCAAGCTCCTGCAAACCCGTATCTCGTGGGGGATAACTGTCCCACAGCCAGAGATCTCGCTAGGACAGGGTGAGTGTCTGCAAACGAGAAGAAATAGCAATGGTAACAGCAGAGAAGACGAGGTGTGTGAGAGCAGAGGACAGCTCTGTTTTAAAGGCTGGTTGGAGGCTGTCTCTGAAAACAAGGAGCTGTATTTTTATTCAGAAAACCACTTTTAGAGAGATAAACTGGTTCCCTGCCCATCCTGTAGATGCGATTAGCCCAAAGCAGCTCTTTTGGAGGACTGAGCTCTGGGGCACGCAGTCAGCGTTCACGAATGCCGGTACTGAGAGAATCCTCCTGCTTCTGTAACGAGTTGGATGACACCGCAGGGGTGTTGGAGGGTTTGCCCATCTGTTCGTTTTCTGTTTTCTAGCGGGTACTTTGCTCCTCTGTTAGTGGAACAGGGTTAGGTGATTTCACGTGATGTCAGCCTGTGAAACACCACGCCGTTTAAAAACAGGGATGTGAGACGAGTATGGTAAAATTTATCTTTGTTCGGCCAAATTATAAAAAACCCAACCTAAACCCAAAGATCTACGAGAAAATGGTGTAATGTGGATCAGAAGTCATTCTACACCCTACAAAACACACCCTTCAACCTTCCCAAACGGCAGCTGGGCCGAAGCGGTGTGTGAGGTTGACTGAAGCGTCGCGTTTACGCAGCCTTCTCTTCCCTCCCCACCTGTCACAAACCGCCCCTGTCGCTGCCGCCGCGGTGATCCCGCCCTGGCCGCGGTTTGGACGACAACAAGTTT
>NW_010415598.1:13186-13872 GCF_000710305.1 Buceros rhinoceros silvestris
CCCTCCTCCCCCCCCCCCACGAGTGCCTGTCAAAAACCGCCCCTGTCGCTGCCGCCGCGGTGATACCGCCCTGGCCGTGGTTTGGAAGACAAGCAGTTTTAACTCAAAGCCGGAGAAGAAACGGGGCATCATGTGCCAGGTTCCGCAGTGGCTCGGCTGGCTCAGCCCTGCCTGAAGCCTGCTTTAGGCTTGCACATCCTGACTGGTTTGCTTCTTTTGTTCTCTCTTTTTTTTACTGCATGTCCCTGTTGCACAAAGCTGGTGTAAGTGAGTTAGTTCCCAGCTTAACAAAGCGGCTGAGGTGAAGCATGTGTTTAAGCCTGTGAGCCATCAGCACGCTCGACTCCAGGGCCGTGCTGGAGGTAAGCACGCGCCTGCCCGGCTCGGCGCGCAGACGCCTTGGCGCGGCTGAGAAGGGGGAACAATTCTGCACGAGGCTGACCCCGGCGTGCTGCCGGGCGGGCTGCAGACGGAGAGCAGCCGCCCGCGTGCTGAAGCGTTTTCTCTCTAGCATCACCTCCTGAGCTTGGATGTCGCTTCGCCCACCGTCACGGTACCCGAGCACACCTGGGGAGCGACGTCAATCGCTTTACGCTAGGCGCTGGAGGTTAGAAACGTTCGCACCTCAGTTAATGACTTACACTTTTGGCCACAGAGGGAGCAGGCACTGCGTCACCACCCGCCCA
>NW_010415599.1:0-20598 GCF_000710305.1 Buceros rhinoceros silvestris
GGAGTGGGTGCCGGTCTGTGCGGCGGGTCCGGCCCCGGGGAGCATTTATCCGCTGAGGGACTCCTGCAAAGAGCCCCCCGCGGGCTGCGGCTGAATTCGGGGGTTTGAGAGTATTGTCAGAGTTTGGACTCTGTTTCCAGCCAGGAAGAATTGCCTGGAAAAGCCAAATATTGCTGGTGAAATGTGTCCTTGCTGGGTAAAAGTTTTCTCGCCACTACATTCATTCAAAGCGAGCACGAGTCAGGGATCCGCGGCTTCAGTTCTAAAGATGTTTTGCAGACCTGGCTCTGTGCTATCCACGTTACCGATGGGCGAGCAGCCTAGAAAAAGTGACTTGTCCCTTTGTAAGGCAAATCTGGGGCTTATCCAGGAATCACTGGAGGGCCCAGATCCTGTCCTCGTCATTAGGCAGCAGCTGACAATATTTTATGTGAGAGAGGAGATTCTCTTGTATAAATATATGTAACAGCGCTGAAGAGCGCACGTGTCCCTGCGTATTACTGCAAACTTGTGTCTTGGGTCTTTTTCTCATTGTAACTTTAGACTCTGTAGATGTTTGCTCCGCTACATATTTATGCACAGCAACTTTCCCTGGGACTTTGGCTTTGGACTTGCCAAGAGAAAGATGGAGATACACTTTATCACATTAGCCAGGACATGGAAATCACCTGACAGACAGAGCAAGTTGCAACATTTAATTGAGCACCTAGGAATTATGTTAATGAATTAACAGGAGTTAATTAATTAGTTAATTAACAGCAGCTTTGATTTGCCTCTATGAGGGGGTCTTAATTTCTCACCGGCCATGTTGGTGTTCACACCGAGTCAGCACACTGGGGAGAAAGGCTGCAGAAATTCTCAGGTAGATGAGGAGAAACAGGTCCCCAGGTTGTGTGGGTCGAGGGTGGGTTTGCGTGGGTCGAGGCAGCACATGCCCTTTCTCCAAGCGTGGTAGCCACTGTGGCTGGCCAAGGAGGCAGGAGAGAGAGTAACTAGGAGAGAGGGTAAACTTGATTCCCATCCAGGGAAGTTTGAGGGGAGATGCTCCAAGCGTTCGCATACCACAGAGATGGAGAAATGAATATACCTCAGAGCAGTTGTCCCTACGCTGAGAGGACAAACTGCGGGTGGCTTAGATCATATAGATGAGAGAGTAAAATGGTGTGTGGGCATGGAAATCCTGTTACCTGAGTTTGGGATTCCCCAAGAGCCACACTGAAGCTCTACAGTTACGGGAGCACCGATGAGTTAGGCTCTCTGTAAAGTTTGTGTAAGCCGCTCGCCTTCGCGGTGCCCACCTTTGGATGACTCTGCTCAAGCAACAGCAGTGCTTGCTGCCCCTTGCTTTTGCTACGTCTCTCTTTGTTCTGTGACACACCTAGAACTCGCTCTTCTGCAGCTGCAGGCAGCGTGCTCAGCGAGCATCCTCTCCTCTAATTCCGTTTTTTTCCTGTGGAACCAGAGAACAGCTTTAGCTTTGCCAAAGCGTGTGCTTTCTTGGTCACAGAGGTGCTGAAAGTTACAGCCGCGTGCTTCTAGACCCGGTGAAGCTGCCCGGTGACGAAAAGTCCTCTGAGCTGTGCTGGCATTCGTCTCGACCGGACGTTTTGAGGCTTTGCAACTTCCACCACAGCTGGCTTTGCTGCTGCGCCTGCTCTGGGCCTGGTGTTAGTGATCTGAGGGGCTGCCAGGACATCCTTATTTTTTTACATAAACACGTGCTTAGTGATTAAGACAGAAGTTTAAGTTATGATATGCCTTCAAAACCCCAGGAATGTGGCACAAGAGGAGCACAATGCGAGACTGCCCTAGTAACAACTCTAACATTCAACAGAAATTACCGGGCTATGAGCTAGATGACTTAAAAGTGGCCTTGCCACTCACTTGGAGTTTCCATTCTGATTTTTAGGGTTTTACAATTGCCTTTCCCACTTTTTGGTGTTGCCGACTAAAGGAGCTCATGGACAGAAGGGAAAACTTTGCCTCGACGAAGCTGAATTTGCTTTGCTATCCTGGTGGATAACAGCCAGCAGGATAAGTCTAATCTTAGAGATTTAGTCAAATGCCTCAAAATCTACATCTGTAAAAACTTTCTGCAGAGCCAAGGTCTTCCTGTATCTGCGGGGCAGCCAAAGTGATGGTGTCTAAAGGTAAACTCCAAATTAGCGGGAAGCTCTTAAAGCTCTCCAGGATGTCAGGTGTTAGCTCGAATAATAGGGAAAAATGAAAATCCTGAAACTGCAGATGAAAATTCTTTACCTTCAATTAAAATAACGTTTTCTTGGATTTTCTTTCATTACTGATTGCAACAGCATTGGCAATAAATTACAGGAGAAGAAATCTTTCCTTGTCTCTCACTTTAAAACTCATCTCTTCCAAACCGCTCCAGACTTTGTGGCAGATACTTACGGTCGGTGTATAATCACCTTCTCGTCTGATGATTACCCCTATCAGGTCCCCTGCAGACAGCCTGGCAGGAGCTGTCGCTGACCACGGGGCTCCAGAGATCCATGCCAAAACACCAGCTGAGGATATTATGCCCGCTCTTCAAATCGTGTTCACATCATTAACTCTCCAGCTCGCTGGGGAGCTGCCGGCTTGTTCACTGGTGTTTTGTCGAACTTCCCATCTCTTACTCTCCTTGAGATTTTTTGGAAAGGTCTCCAGCCAGCCACAAAGAGCATCCTTGAACCAATGATTGACATGTGGCAGTTTGGATGGCTTTTCATCGCGCTGGCAATGCAGAGGCTGCTCTGGTGGCACTTTTCTGATGACACACGAGTGACAGGGCTGTATTTATCTGTCACTTCCACTCAGTCTGTTGGCTGCTGCCAATTCTCTCGATCATGAAATTCTGTTTTTAAAAGTCTGGATTCATGTAAAGGCTTATTGGGGTCTCCACCAGCCTTGTTCAGACCTCGCGTATCCTAATCCCGGAAGATTTATCGCGAGCGGACCTTGCGTTTTGAACATATCTCACGTTGCCCATGCAAATTGTCCAAAGAGTCCAGCTGGGCTTTGCTTTATTAGTATTCGCGTGCATCCTTTTGGGCAGCACCGTTTGCGCTCGGGGGCTGTGGTGCTGCATGCCAATGGTGAGCAGCAAGCTGCGCTTGCCAGGCAGGCTGCAGGACACGGCCGGGGCGGGGTGGCCGAGCAGCCCGCGTGCGCGTGTCCAGGGTGTTCTTACAGCCCAGTTTCGGCTCAGGGTCCTGCCAAGCACCCAACTTTTGGAGGCTCCGTGTTTTAGCGCTGATGATGTGGGTTTTGCCTCGATGTTTGCTGTGAGTTGTTGTAACCGAGAAGTGACGTTTCTAGGGTCATTGTAATTAGGTCTGAAATACTGTTAGGTTTCTATGGCCAGGCTCTGCTACACCAGCAGGCTCTCCCCAGTGCTGTAGCTCACGCAGCATCCAGTCCTGTGGAGGATGCCGAGCCCTCCGTGTTACTCATATTGGAGAGATTTTTCATTCAATCCCTTTTTGTCATGGCTTTTTTTCTCCACAAGTTCATAGAATCATAGATTCATAGAATTATTTAGGTTGGAAAAGACCTTTCTGGTCATCGAGTCCAACCATTCCCCCAGCACTGCCAGCTCACTCAGCACCACCTCCACACGGCTGGGAGACCCCTCCAGGGATGGGGACTCCACCACTGCCCTGGGCAGCCTGGGCCAGCCCTGGACAACCCTTTCTGTAAAGAAATTGTTCCTCAGGGCCATCCTCAACCTCTTCTGGTACAACTTGAGGCTGTTTCCTCTCATCCTGTCAGTCCTGGGGACAAAAGACTGACCCCCACCTCACTCCAGCCTCCTGTCAGGGAGTTGCTGAGAGTGAGAAGGTCTCCTCTGAGCCTCCTTTTCCACAGGCTAACCTCTCCCCCTGCCCAGGTCCCTCAGCCTCTCCTCAGCGCACTCATGCTCCAGACCTTGTTCTTGCATTTTATTCCACATCATCTCAGATTTTGCTCTTCTTGTGGCATGTACATTGCACTTGCATCTCAAGCCACTTTTCAGATTGCTCCTAGGACAAAAGCACATCATCTCCAAAATTTTATAGTACTAGTGGCCTAAGTCACGCCTGCAAAGGCTTTTCTCAGGCTCTGCTGAGTCTCCTGGGCAAATCTATGACAAACTAAATTAAACATCTATGGCCTGAGTAAGTCCGTCAGAATGTTGCTGTGGATTCTCGATAGGACAGGGTAGTTGTAAAGAACAATCCCCTTTGTTTCTAGCTAACACAAAGTGCTTCTGTTGGATAAAATTTGTATCTTTTTAATAAGAGGATCAAGGTATTGTTTCTTAGGAGCCCCCTGCTCAAGGGTGTTGACCCTTCGCTTCTCAGTGTCACATAAGAGTTTGAGGCTACGTTGATACCGAGTGTGATGTTGGCATTGGTGCTTCAGAAAGCGACTTGATGAACTGCATCATCTAGTCAGAAATGCTGGCTCCTCTGCTAAATCACTTCATGTTGCTTCATTAAGTTTTTAGACCCCCATAGAAATGAGTTTGCTGCTTTCCATGGCTTGGAGCTAGGATGAGAAATATTTGGTTAGACAGGGGGCAGAGGGTAGTCCATTCACAAGGTCAACATGATGAAACCATTAACTAGATGAACATGTTCTTTCTTGTCCAAAATATATGATCTAATAAGGCAAGAAGTGAAATGTTTCATGGCCTGTTAACCATGCTGGATAACACACAGCAAGGCTTGAAATGCTGGATGAGAATTTGGCACAAGAGATCTTTAACTAGTTTATTTTGAGATACTTGTTAAGAGGAACTCTCTCATATATTTAACAATATATGTCATATGCATTTAGTGCAAAGCCTTCTTCTGACAATGGTGAAAGTTTTGCTGTTTTCTTGGTTCTATTTAATGTGGTCCGATTCTGAAAAGAGCTCAACAAGCAAGAGAAATAAACCTTGTGTGTGACTGCTTATCTTGGGAACAATGTTAGAATACAAACTTCAGTGAATCCAAAAGTGGTTTGGGGACTTTGTTGTGATATGCTCACGTAAAAAAAAAAAAAATTAAAAATAAAAATCTGAACTTTGTCGTGATGCTACATGTAGTCAGGTGAGCGTATGAGCCTGACCACACGTGGAGGTTCACTTCACCGGTATCTGTATTGAGCAGTGCTGCCTTCGTGCAGCGACGGTATTGTGCTGAAGATCCTCTCTTACTTCAACAACCAGAAGACGTGAGGAGGAGAGTGATCCAGTCCAGATTATTTCAGTCTATGTCGCATTTCTTTTCTGCTATTGAGAGCACTGTGGTGACAGAGCTATAGCTGAGAACAAAATGTGCCCTCTGCAGCTTATAGGGAAGGATCCAGCATCTCCCTTCGGATCCACGTTCCTGTTTGAATTGGAGATCATAAAACTGTACTCAGGTTAGAAACCACTCTTGCGTTTTGCCACGTTTTTTAAGGCATGAGGTAATCATTCCAAGGGAAATAAGGCTTAGTTCTTCATCTCTTGCCTTTTAAGTGAGGAAAGTGCAGCCTGCTGAAGAGATGCTTTGGGTAAACGTTTGTGGTTGAGGGGAAAGTACAGGGTCATTGCAGCAGAAATCATCGCACTTCAGAAAGAAGGAGCTTGTCTATTTTGTGTCATGTATGTTCTTTTTTTGTGGATCCAGTCCTCAGTTGGGATAAATTGTCTCACCTACATGGATCTGGCTCCTTTGTACCAGCTGGTGCTGATGTTCTGTGCTATTCATTTAAAATCTGCTTGACAGCATCAGATAGGCTAGGTGAGGAAAGCCTGGGAAGACACCCTGCCCTGAGGAAACAAGAAAAATAACTGTTCATCACTCCTGTAGCTCATCTCCTGAAGAATCCCGTGAAAGCCAGGAGTTACGGTCTGATCCAGCGCTCACGGTGACAGTTATGAGGTCGCACACATAAACCTGGGCAGGATAAGTGGCTTTGAGAACATTAAGTAACTCGAGTTTTTTGCTCATTTATGTTTCAAAAACGAGGGTGGCAGACCTCAGTGTCAGCTGGTGGCAGAGGAACAGTGAGGTTTTTTCTTTTTCTGCTGTTGTGTAATGCGAGTAGCAGGTATTCCCCACACGACAAAGACGCATGGTGGATATTAACTCCCCAGGCCAGCAGCTTATTTGCTGGGCTTGGGAAAGAGCTACAAATCATTTCCCATGCATGTTTACCTAAATTAATACTGAAATTTGCTTCAGCTGGATTTGCTGTGTTTCCAGTGTGATTTCCCGGAGAATGTCTGAATGAATGATTTGCGTGTGTGCGCCGAGGACAACTCCAACTCCCACTCAATAGCTTTTCTTCGCTGATGATTCTACATGGGAAGGAACATCCCTCGATACAGCTATGCAAAGGATTCCTTGTACTCGGTGAGAGAGGCTGGTAAATCACTGCAGAAAAGGATTGTTCTCTCCCTTTAAAAGACAGAGGAAATGGTATTTTGGGGAGTAATTTTGAACCTCATTCAGTGGCAAGTAGCGTTTCTTGAGGGTGTGGAGGGGAGGAGCTGGAGAAGAGTGCTGAGGCTGGATGTTTGTGTAATGATGTGGACTTATTGCTGAAAAGTGAATCTATTCAGTACATTTTCTTTGACATTGGAGATCTGTGGATTAGTCGTGACTGTGCTTGTAAAGTGCAGATTACTGCTTCTCCACTCAAATAAACATCTCTGTTAGGTTGCTGCCTTGCTGATGCTGAAGGGCGCGAGGCTGAATTCGTAATCAAAGCGAGAATCTCTGGGACTGGGATCCCTTGGGGAAGGAGCAGCAGCTTAGGAAGGAGCGGACGTGTTCCAGTGGATGATGCCGGGGTGATGTTAAGAAGGGACATCCCTCAGTCTGGCATCCTCCAAATACCTGTGGGAAAGGCGTTGTGCTACCCTAGATGTTTTTCACCTGTTATTGGCCCTGTCCTGCTCGTTTTCATGCGAAAGAATGAGTGGGCCAGTTTGTGTGGTGTGCATCAGGACTGGCAAAGAAGCAAGCTTAAAACAGGATTTGCAGCAGGAGGCAGAAGTTCTCCTAAGCTGTGTGTCACTTACTTTTCAAAGCTCCTTTGGATTTGAATCTTGCATTTACAACTTGCCCTCTTCTGTGAACTCCAAGTGCTGAGCTTTCCCTCTGGGGAACCTCTCGATATATCCCCATCACCCGGTGTGCGGAATGCCTCCGGTTCAACACTTCGCTGCTTTATTTCTCTGATATTTTGAAATGTTCTCCTCTAGGAATAAAAGACAGCTCTGTCTTTGGGCTGGTCCTGAATCATAATTCTTCAGTCAAACATAACATCACAAATGAGGCCGGACAGCTGTTTCCCAAATAAAGTGTATGTACATAATCTATACATGTAATAAAGCTTGGTTTTCACCATCTGAGAAGTTCTGCAGTTTCCCTGCCCCCTCCTGCAGTCAATGGCAAATGTTGTTCTCAAACCTCCACTTGTCACATTTTGTTCTCGAGAACAGGGAGGATATTGAGATCTACTGGCTTCTTTCCTTGAGTGCATTTCAATATGTATTTTGTATAATGAGAGCCCAAATCCTTCTCACATTACTTATGCTTTAATCACACTGTGCTCTCCCAAGATTGCTTTAATCGCATTTGCATCAGCAGGAGTAGCTCCGTATGATGAGCAATATTTCATCTGCAAACAGAGAAGACAGATCTCGGGCACGTGAGGAGGAAGGAACTGGCTGGCCTGGATTTGGTACAGCACTCTAGTGAGGCGTGGTGTAGCATCCTGATGAGAAATAGGGAGTCAAGAAATAGGATGGACAAAAGCTATTTTCACAGTTTTCTTGAGGACCTGTCAAATGTGATAGTTCCCTTTTAATTCTCTGGTAAATGGCTTTTTGGCGTGCGTTTAACTCCCAAGAAGCGCGATGCTGCCTGGTGCAGCAGACATCATTTTGTGCTTCAGCCATGACATTACCGTATATGAGAACTGAAAAGTTATATAGATATTACACCAATATATAAACCATGTGTGTTAGGAAGACAAGTTCAGTTTTGAAATATTTGACTTAGCTATGCTTTTCACTTTCAATCTGTGCCAAACATGTGCTTGAATGACTGATGGAGTCATATGGCTCCCCGAATAAAGCACTTTATTGTGCGCAGACTTAGAGTCTTCCAACAGTTGTATTACAGAAGCTTGAAGATTAAGATGATCCAACTGCTTAGGGGGTATGTTCCACAATGAACTTTTTATTTTATATTTTTTCCCCTCTCTCTCTATTTTTTGCCTTGAAATGTGTCATTAGTTTGTTCAGCTGGTCGCATGGTGACACTGACTGCAGAGCCTTTTGGTGGAGAACAGCAAGTTACCTTCAAATTCAAGCTTCCGCTCCCGCGTCCATACTAAAATGTTGAACACATGACTTTTTTCCCTGGAGTTTATGGGATTTCATGGGGGAGGGGTGGGAGGGCCTTTTCCTGTCACAGATTATTTCATCAGCAGAATTAGATTTAGGAAGGGAATAACTCATGCAAGAACAAGTGATGACAGGAGATAGTTTTGAGAATTAGAAAACCAAAATATTAAAAAGCAGTTTTTTAATGCCATTTAGTTAAAGGGGATCTGTGCATCTCAAACTCCTATTTCTCACCCGAGCAGTCGGTGCTCATGGAGCTTGTGTGAACGATCAAGTAAGTCATACACAGATCAGCTCAAAGCTGATGGTCCCGTCAAGCTGGAGAGAGGCTCTTTCTCCATTAGAAACAGAAAGATCAGAGAGTTAAATTCAGAGACATGGAGTTGTCTTGCTGCTGCCTGTCCTCAGGCTCATCAAAGACCTTTGCTGCCTTGTGATGTTTCAAAAATTTTGTACGAGTCATAATTTTGCAGTGTGAAGCAAAAGGCAAGATTCAAGCCTGAGAAGATCAATGGAATTAGTTGCCTCCCAAAAGATGCTTGTGCTTAAATGTCTGAGGTCTTGCGTTTGGGAAAGGGGGGAGGAGTGAGGAAACAAGTTAAACTTTGTGTTTAGTTAGCTGGCTTGCCTTTTTTATATTAAATAATTATTTTCCAGGCAGGCCATGAAAGGGCTGACTTTACTAGATTTTGTAGAGAGGATCAATGTACTTCTTAGATGTGCAAAGGTTAGATGGAAAAAATAATTTATGGTTTTGAACTAATAAAAACTTTACTGCAGGAGATAAGATTTATATTTTGTGCGCAGTCAAATCTTGCCCAGATTTCTGTGCTTACATACAGATGAGGGCAGAGTCTGGCATGTTATGTGCTGACTTTATTAAATCCAAGTCAGCGCTGTTAGTGGGATGATGGGAAGTACCTTATCGGTGTGGTGGAGTTTCTGATTTTTGTCCTTTTTTTGGAGAGGGTGCCTCTGTTTTCAGCTGGTGGTTAGTGTAAAATTTAAGAGAGAAGGACAGTTAACCTCAAGGGAAGCTATTGCTTGTTTCATATAACGGTATAAAGGCTTGGGTGGGAAGGGACCTTAAAGATCACCTAATTCCAACCCTCCTTGCCATGGGGACAACTTCCACTAGACCAGGTGGACCCCATGGAAGTTACTGGGCTTGTTTTCTTCAACTATTACATACTGGAAATCTTGTACTGGTTTATTTTGCAGCATTTTCATATTTATTTTCACTACGTTTTTTGTTTCATTAGTAAGTGTGAATTTATTAATTTTTGTATCTCAGAGTGGGTACCATTGCAGAAGGTGGTTTCAGCAAGATCTGTGCCTGGATAATAGTTAGCTCGGGTAATGTTTGATCTTTTGCTGGAAGATGGGGTGAAATAGAGGACTGGAAGTTGGGTTTTTTTTTTTTTGTTTTGGGCATGATCTAGTCCAAGTCCTAGTGTTAACAATTTCCATTTAAAGCAAGCTGATTCTGGATATTTTTGTCCCTTGATGCGCAAGAGCTGGATGTGATGCTCTTCGCTCAGATATTCTCTGTTGCAATCCCATCTAACTTTATGTGTAGCCACTTTACCCTCTTGCTGTCTATAAATACATCAGCACTGGCGAGATAAATACCAAGAGGTATTTAAAGCTAAAGGACAATCACGGGCCCTGTCATCTTCAGTTTCCTGATTATGCAAAATAATTCTTTTGGATCCCTTCCTGTAATTCAGTGTTTCCACGTCTCTGCTCACCCTGGCAGCCTTTCCGTTCCACCAGCTCCAGGCTGAATTAATTTTCCATGAAGGCAGGTGAGGAGAAATGCCCTTGATATTCCAGATGTGCTTCTGCCACTAACTCTCAGGAGTAACTTCAATATCAGATGCTCACTGGAAACATTTCTTTTGATGCATCATTCCAGGACTGTCATTGCTTCATGTGACATCAAAGAATAGCATGTAAGGGTCCTCCTGGCGTCATTTGCCCTTAAGATTGCTGCTTAAAGCAGAAAACTTAGTAGTCCCCAAGGGTCTGACACTCCATTCTGTACTACTTGATTTCAATCCTTTGCTCCAGCCTGCAAGTTATCGGATTTTTTTGCAATATTCCTCTCCTTCTCTGTGCAGACATTGTCTCCTAACTTGGATCATTGGATTTCAGACGGACATTTGTGCACATTGTGTAAAGGTTGCTGGTAGATATAACAAGACTGATTCTAATGCATTTTCTTACTGAAACTTTCCTTTCCTTGGTTGGGTAGTGATGTGCTTGGCGGGCAGTCTCTACTCCTTACCCAATTTCACCTCGTTCTTCAATTTCCTAAGTTCACCCCCATCTTGAAGGGGAAGCGCTTGATCCTCCTTTCTCAGTGTGCAAGCTTGGGAATGTCGGATTAAAAACTTCTACTTTTGAGTCTGAAGGTGATAAAAAAATCACCCCAAATAAGACATGAGAGCAAAGCAACTGATACGGGGGATAAAGCTCTTTCCCATCTGATGGTTGTCTCTGCCGCCAGTGGTGGTTCTGGGGTTCCTGCCCAGCTCACTGGGGCTGGTGGCACAGAGCAGATCCGAGGTATCCTGGGCTCTAGGGGAAGCCATCTGGCATCCCCACAGGCTCTGCTGCCTCATTTCCCTGCCACGAATCTAACTGCCAGTGGTCCACTGAGAGCTGGATGCAGCCATGTGTGTAGCCCTTCCTCCATCATCATGCCACCATTTCCAGAAATGTTCCAGCTAAATTATGGATCCCACTGACAGTGAGCTAAGCTGAGGAAGCTGATGAAAATGAGGAGGGAAATGGATAAAGTCTGCCCTTTCTGTCTTCCACGGCATTGCCAAAGTGCCGTTAGCTGTTTCCAGTTTGCAGAAAGCTGGCTCTGTTCGATTGCTCTTTTCTACCCTAAGATTATTCCGGTGTGTTGGTGTTCCGTTGCAGAGGAAAAAGTAGATAGGCTGCGCCTTACAATTCTGAGTCCATTTGTAACATGAAAGGTAACACAAGGATGATATAATTTAATTTAATCTTTTTTTAGTCCCTCGCTCCTGTTATGTTCGTAACGTCGTAGTAACTGCAGTAGGTGACTTGAACGGTGTCGGGGCGCAGTGTGCCAAGGAGAGAGCTGTGGTCAGGGACAGCGATGGGCTGGAGATGGGCATCCCACAGCATCACTGGGTCTGGGGCCGTCAGCTCCGGGCTGGGCTTTAGCGAGGTGCTGGGGTTGTAAGAGCTCTTGGGTGATTCAGGACCGTGACCGAATCACGTTAACGTGTGTGGAACAAGATATGCAGATGGGACTCCCAGAACATGCACGTTCATACTGGGAAGGAAGCACAGCACCATAAGTTTGCTTTACTGAAAGTCTGTACATTAATAGATGGATGATATTTATAATCCACCCCAGGTCTGACTCCTCTCTCCTGTGCCGTGCCGGGGGAGCAAAACCAGCAGAACAGAGGGGGGTGCAGCTGGGGACACGCTTTCATTTCTTGCTTCCACTTTGGCCCATTTCACCCAGACCTAGTCAGTATTGAGAGCATTCAACTTTTTGTTTATTATAAGGACAAATAAATTTCACTGCCCACCTAAAAGCTTATTAATTTTACATAAACGCAAATCTGAAGTATATCTGGGCTTCTTCAGGAGGCAGCGGCCCTTAAACAAGGATGTCACATTGCATGCTTGGAGCTTATTTTGCACAGAGCTCGGAGGAACTGAAATACAAAGCAAGAAGGTGAAAACTGTTCTTAACTCCTTTGCCAACAAGTCCTTGTATGATACTGTGCAAAGAAGAGAAGTTGTAGAAGTACATGGCAGACGAAGAATATTAAAGTCATGCAAAAGTCGCTGAGAGATAACATCTACTCATCTCGCTATTTGTACAAGGTATCTTTTATATCACTGAAAAAAGAAGAAGAAAGGGCATCAGCTTGTGGGCTGCTTGTGGATCAAAAGCGTTACCTTCAGTGCAGACTGAAAATAGAAAACAGATAGACGCAACCGCGAAGGTTTTCATGTGAAAAAGTGGGAGACGAGCTTGCGTCAGGAAGAACTGGACAGAATTTCACTGAAATGGAAAATAAGTAGGTGAGTAAGTAGGTGCATGTGACACAAAAGATAGGAAACCTGGGTCTAATAAAAGTTTCTGGTAATACAGATGGCCTGATTTTCTTCCCCTCTCATGACACGTTACCGAAATTTAAATTCTCTGATTTCAATTATTACACTATTTATATTGCTGTAATACCCAGAGTCCCTGTAGAGAAGAGGCCTCGTTATTAATGTAATGCAAACAACTCTAATGGTTCCTGCTTCAAAGAAATCGTAATGAAAATGGGTAAAGGAGATGAAGAGTGGCAGAGAGGAAATACCAGCACGTCTGTGCGCATGAAGAACTGCAGCACTGGGAGCTCAAGGGATGTGATCAAGGTGATGGAAACTCTTCGTTAGTGCAGATGTCCAGTCCCATCCCATCGCACTCCTCTCTGGGTGTCCCTCAGATGCTCTTTGGGAGGGCTGGGCTTATGCTTGGGGATGTGTGGCCCAAAACCAACATAAGACAACCAGGAGTGTTTTTTGTTCAGCCATTGTGCAAGAGCCTGTATGAAGTGTCCCTCACTGGATCAATTCTTTGGTGTTTCTGACTTTGTCTGAGGCAAGGGCTGTGCATGCCGAAGGCTCTCCAAGGTTGCCATCCCACCTTTGTATCTGCCCAGAAGCCCACACCACCGCCCAGACATAGGGCTGCTCTGGGGCTGCACATCTGTTTATCCCATTTTTTTCAAAGTTTCCTTCACTCTTCAACTTCTATGCCTACATTTTTGTGACCTGACTCTATTCTTATGTTTTTGGTGTCGTTTTTTCTCTCCTGTTGTAGCCTCCTCCTCTATTCATACTTCTCATGTCTGTGTCCCATTGTTCCATCGGGCCCTTCAGATGCTGTCACCCTTCCCATTTCAGATGGATAGGTGGGGGTTGCTCTGTGCGGGCTGCCATCCCTTATTTTCAGCAAAGTGTTCTTTGAAGATTTGCAATCTGGCTGCTCAATCCTATTTAAAGGATTTACCTTTTCACCTTCCCCCTACTTTTGTATTTTTAAGATTGAACTAGGGTCTATGTATCCGTTATACTGGTTTCTCCATTTTGTTGTCTTTCGGAGATATATGTAATGCGTTCATATAATGCCCTTAAATCATAGAAACGTTGTAATTTGATTTACAAGAGAAACAGTAATGTACATATATCACACTGAGGACAGCTGGGAGTTACGCAAGCGCAGAAGGTTAAGCGCGTGCCCAAGTGCTCTTCAGCCCGTGGCTGGGCTGCAGTGCTTTCCCTGCCTTCTGCAGGAAGCCATGACTTTTATCACACCCAATAATTTAAATAAAAGCATTCAGATAAGCAGCGAAACATTTGGCTGAAGGAAAGCGACTAGACAGAAATTGATCTTGTGTTTTATAAATGCTGCGGCTTCAGAAGGGTTTGCAAACCCTAAAGCTTGTCTGTTTAGTTTCCCCCAAATAAATGATCTTTTCCAATAAAGATATAACTGCTGCCTATAAACCTGTCTTGACGGCTGTCTCCAGACTATCAACACTTCTGCACAATGTGCATTTTCCGTGCAGATAAATAAGCATGTGTGTAAGATTAAATGTGCTCATCGTAACCTTACTTTGTTATGCACCACAAGCATCGCTTTGTCGGGATGGAACAGAAGTAGCAGCGGCAAAACTGAACCACACTTTGTGTAGATATTTTTCCCTTTCCCTGTGGTATTTGTATAGCGGTTGCACTTTCTGGACCATGCCATGTAACGAGGGAATAACACCTCTGCGCACAAACGCTGATCCCTCTTCCTCCCCTTTTCCTTCCCCTTCAGGTACTGTTGTGATGTTCGTGATTTGCAGAATTAGTAGGAAAGGCACCTTGCCCACGCAGGGATGCCAGAAAGACTTTGATGCTTCCCCATAAGTAGCTGCAGTTCCATGGTGTAAGACTGCTGGGAAGCGATGTAGACAACACCTCCGTGGGAGGAAAGGGATGCTCATAGGGTTTCTTAAAATGTAGATCTCATGAAACTTTTAGAGTGCAAATCCTACAATATAATAGAAAGACTTGAGTCATTTAATTCATATAGTTGAGACTGCTCTAGTGAGCCAAGAAAAAAAAAAACCAAACCTGGCTAGAGCCAAACTTTTCTCATTTCTCCAAGATATGCTTCATAAATTTCTGCTCTGTGCAGGGAGCTTCATGCCTGCTAATCAGAACACAAAGCTGTGAGGTTCTGTCTAGAACCTTCTAGGCTGATGAGATGGTATCTTGTACATCTTCACAGGGGTGAGCTCAGCGGGCTGCATTGTTTGGAGCATTCCTTCCAAGGGCTGCCACTGCCAGACTCTTGTCACTTGGCCTTGGGTTGTCCTGAGGGTGGGATTGTCTACAGGAACACTTGTGTAACAAGCAACTTTCCTCTCCCTGATATGCTTTATCTTTTTGTCTTGATTTTTTTTGGTGTTTTAGGGAAAGTGCCATAATTTTAAAAGCATGCTGGAAAATACTGACCGTGTCTTCCTCTCATGTTGGCTTAACCGTAATGACTGTGTAGAAGTTTTTAAGCTAATTGTAACAGTGACTAAATTGGGGTCATTCTGCTCAAAACACAGCTCTTGATCTTCAGAGAGTGTCAGCCAACCAGAGAAGATAGGTCAGGTGGCTGGGATGGCAGCCCGCAGAACACTGGGCTGCGTGGTCAGGTCTGACCCAGCTCTCCTCTCACTCCTGTACATAGTTCAGCCCCAAATTATGGCTGAGCTGTTAAAATGCTGCTCCACCATCTTCCCTCTCCACCTCCTAGCACAGAGGCAATGGGGGGAAGGAGGAAGAAAGGTAATGCTGGCCTTTCTTCATCTTAATGGAGGATGGACCCATCTCTAGAGCACCTTTGAAGACTTGGGTCTCATCCTCATGTGGTCCCTGTGCACCAGAGGGCTCCATCTGATGGTTGGTTGAGAGTGTGGCAAACTGGCACCTGGGAGCCATCCCTATCTTCCTAAGATATTTTTTTTCCCCTGTTTCCAGCTCTTGTACGATGATACTGGGTTTTGGGACTCTGCTTTGACAGCCTCAATACCCTCCGTACATTTAAGCGAGAGGAAAAACCCTCGGCAAATGTTGCATGCAAACAGCTTTTTGACGCTGTAGTACGAATTGAAGTAATCTGGCTGTGTGGGAGTGGAGCACTGCTTCAGCGAGAGTTTATATTCTCTTTGAGACTTTTTTTTTCTGCTAATGAGAATGTGCATCCTTGATATTACGGGATTCTCAGTCCTTTGTGACCTCCTTGCACATCCATAGAGAACTGCTGAGGCTGCTAAGTAAATATTCAGTCTTTGGTTGCACACAGGTCAGACTAGTTAAAATGGAGTACAACCGTACGTTTACATGTTTAGATGGTGCATTAAGAAGTAATTGGGGGGTAATAAAATGCTGAGGATCAAAACGTGTTAAATCTGCTGTGTACGATAAACCTGGAGCTTTCAGAAACCCCAGAGCGGGTTGTTATGTCTATGCTTTGACTCCAACTCGTGATGCGTGATGACCAGCTGACGCCACCAGAGAAATGGGAAGGACATAAGGGAAAATCTGGGGTCACTGTCTGCCCTTAGGGAGCCTGTATTGTGCAACCGGGGGTTTGTTCACGTCAGGGAGGGCAGGGCTCCAGTTACATCCCCAGGGCACTGTCCCCCCTCCTACCACCACTGACTTGAATCTGACCCAGTGCAACCGTGTCTGGGAAGAGAGATTGGGAGAAGAGGGGCTGGGGAGTAGCATGGTCAAGGCTAATTTCTTACCATAATTACAGAAAAATAATCCTGATAAAATTCTTCTCTTTCAAATCCCTGCAGCTTGCTTACCCTTTTAATGATGACACTGAAAAGAGAGCCAGCTACTGCATTCCCCTGCTATCGCCTTCAATGGGAAAAATAATCCAAAACCTCATATAATTATTAATGTAACACTTTAAATAGTGGCGCCAATACCTCTCCAATTTCTTTTTTATTTAAGTCTTACACCCCAACTCTTTCTCTTTGCATCCAGGTATCTCTCCTCCTTATATCAACCTCGACATTCCTCCCCAGAACCTCAGCTCTCTTAGAAGTTTTTGTAGGTTTTGACACTGACAGTATGACCCCACGATGTTTTAATGTTTAATTCTTTTCCTGAATTATTTCCTTTCGAAATATGCTGCCAGGTCCCTTAAATGACACGGTTCGTGTTGTCAGGTGCTGTTCCCAACTAACATGAAATGCTTCTCCCTGTCCCTAGGAGAGAATGTGGGCAGCAAATTGGAATCCTCGAGACAGCAGATGCCAAAGGACCAGTCAAAAGATTATGAGATAACAATTCCCTTCCTTTTGAATGGAGAACAGTGGAGACCAGTAAATGGCATTTATTCAAAGGTTAGTTTTGTTTTGCTTATTTTTTTGTTATAAGGTGTATAACAATTGAAAGGTTTTAGGGGAAAGTAAATGCACTTCATCATATCGGTTATAAGAGGGTTTTTTATATTTTTGTAGAGTTTGCTGTCTAAAATTGTTACTTATCCTAGTTAAGAAAATGGACACAGTTGTTCTTTGGTTGAAATGAATACCTTTTTTCTGTAAAGTGGCATTCTTACTTCTGAAATGGGAAATGGAAGCTTAAAATGAAGGAGATTTTTTTAAGAGGTTAACATCCATTGTGTCATACAACAGCAAAACAACCCCAAAACTGAGAGAGCGGCAAATGCAACAGACATGTTTCTTTGATTAAATACCGTCTGAGAGCAAGATCCTCAAGGAAAAGTGTAAATAACGTTTAGTTGACTGCAGCCCGAGGCATTACCTGGAGCCCAGCAGTGGAGACGGCCCCCAAACGGTGCCCCAGGTACTGCGGGGGGAGCCGGGGCGAGGGTCCCCTTACACTCTGCTGTCCCTTTGCCTAACAAGGGGATAACCTGTCACTGGCTCTGACGAAGCAGGGATTGTTTCCTCCTCTTGACAGGCAGGCCCTGATAAGCTCTCCTTTTTTTCTTCCCTCAGCCACTGGCAGATAATATGGGTAGCTGGTTTTAGGAGAAGAGGGCTGATTTCTGTCTCCTTGGTCTCCTGCTTGAAGCACGAAGACAGGTTGTTGGTGTTTATTAACACCAGAGATGTCATGGGAATCTCTTACCCAACCTTTTAAACTCAGGTCTGGGTTTGTTCCAGCTTACTTTTAATTGTCAGAATGAGGAGAAAGAAGTTAAATTATTAAATAGTTACAAAACAGGAAAAAACCACAAGCAAAACCCATCACACACAAACGATGCAAACAGCCCAGGAGAAACAACTTTCTCTACTGCATGGGGAAAGCGTTTCCTGGAGAAATCCTGCTTGACTGCTGCCACCCTTCGTGCCACATGGTGTTGAATCATGCTGCTGACAGAAGTAGGGGTGAAAAGAGGCTTCAAAACTTGCAAAAAATCTTGTCTGAATTAAAATTTTGCTTCCTTTTCCCCCTTCCTGAGTGGGAAAGAAGGGCCAGTCCTCATTCTGCATATCTGCAGTGATGAAAGGGGTATCGTTGTGGGTGTATAATGGCTTATCGTGGAGAGATAACACAGATGGCTTGGTCCTAGATGTATGTGCAACTCTATTTTTAGGTCATTTAATTAGAAGCAGTCGTTGTCCATATAGAGTTCTTCTAGCTACTCACTGTAGCCTTCTGAAAGAGTTACAACAGAGTATCTTTATGTGAGTAATGATAATGTGATTTATGCCATTAATTTGTTTCCCAGAATTGCTTTCAGTTTAAGATGAACATTAGAAAAGATTTGTGGTTTGGTAGAAAGATCCACGTGCTGTCTCAGCACTTTTTTTTTCTTTGAATACTTCTTTTCCATGGAAACTATTATAAATTAAATACACAAAAGTGCAGATCAGGCTTTGCAGAGAACAACAGCGTTAAGCTGGTAGAGAAGAGTAATGAATAGCTTGTCCTGTAAATACTGATCAAAAGCACAAAAGTTAAATACTGTTGTATTGTGGTGCTTAAATAGGACCTATTGTTCTTCATCTCATTTCAAAGGGTTCCTCTGTTTTATTTTAATTTTAGATGAAGTTAAAAAAAAGTATGAAGTACTGTGCACTTGTAACCAAGGGGAAGATATTGCAATAGAATATATAGTAAAATAAATAATGTAGTGGTTATAAAAATGCCAAAGTATTAAAGTTATTTGTGTATAGATAATTGCCTCACAAAGATAGTCCCGTTCTCCGATCCTTCGATCGTAAATATTCCTGCTTAACTGTTAGTCCCTGAGATCCACACGAGTCATTTAACGTGGCACGCTCTTTTTTTCCCATCTCGAGGATAAAACCACCCTTTTATTTACCCCAGGAGTCACTGCAATATCTGTTGGAATGTCTCGTTCAGAATCTGTCACGAATTACTATTAAGCTAATGACTTTCTCGCTGAGGGCCAGCTACGCAGCACACTGTGCAGGGCAGAGGCAAAGATGCTGCAACGAGTCACACCAATCGCACAGACACACAGACCTGCTCACCAGCAGCAATAAAACTACATGGACTGGGAAGAAAATAATAAAAACATTGCTTAGCCATAACCTAGTTTTACTTTAACACGGTTAAGGTGTACTTTTTCAAGGATATCTAATGATTTATCCTGGGCTCCTCCCCAGCAGTGTGGGCAGCAGGTCAGGGAGGGGATCCTGCCCCTTTGCTCAGCTCTGGGGAGACCCCCCTGCAGGGCTGGGTCCAGCTCGGGGCTCCTCAGCCCAGCAGAGACACGGAGCTGCTGGAGCGGGGCCAGAGGAGCCCCAGCAGTGACCCGAGGGTGGAACCCTCTGCTGGGAGGAGAGGGGAGAGAGCTGGGGGGGTTCAGCCTGGAGCAGAGGAGGCTGCGGGGAGACCTGAGTGCAGCCTGTCAGTGCTGAAAGGGGCTACAGGAAAGCTGCGGAGGGGCTTTTCATCAGGGAGTGCAGTGACAGGACAAGGGGTGATGGGTTTAAACTGAAAGAGGGAGATTCAGACTAGAGAGAAGGAAGGAATGTTTTACTCTGAGGCTGGTGAGACTCTGGCCCAGGTTGCCCAGAGAGGTGGGGGCAGCGCCATCCCTGGCCCCATCCCAGGTCAGGTTGGCCCTTGGGGCTCTGAGCCCCCTGCTCTGGGTGCAGATGTCCCTGCTCCCTGCAGGGGGTTGGACTGGGTGAGCTTCGAAGGTCCCTTCCCACCCAAATGTTCTGTGATTTTACAATTCTATTCTATGATTTAGGAACTTCCTAAGAATGACAGTTCAAATTAATGGTAGGAAAACTCCAATTTAAAAAATCAGACTTATAATCAAATTATATTTAAACAATTTTGGTTTCCCTAAGTATAAATGTAGAGTTGTGTTTCTGGAGAGAACCTATCATTTGCTGGGCAGATCGATTTTCTTCCCCACCCTCCACACCGCAAGCCAAAGCTGTGAGAAACCAAGACCAGGCTTTCATGGTAGCAATATTTCAGTTCCTTCTTTCTGGTTTAAAAAGATGAATATGCTCGTGCAAACATTTTATACGGCGAAGCACATTTACAAAATAAAGTATGTATGTATGTTTTTGCAACTGTACGATGCTGTTCATGTAATCTGTGGTTGTTAACATTTCTCCTGGCATCTTTTGTTGAATTCAGAATATTTAGATCATTTGCAGTGGGAATATTTTCATGGTGCCCAGTTTCACTCTGTTATTAACTGGCTATAATACTCAGTTGCTAATCCTGAACATGCTGCTAAAATTAGTGGCTACTATTTTGAGTAACCAGTTGTTGCTAGTCAGGACTACTGATGAGTAACTGTAGTTGTGGGCGTGTGACAGCAAAATCGGGACCCTGACGTGTTGTGCAACACTGCTCTGTGCTTTCAAACAATAGCTGCCCATATTCGGTGCAGATGTGATTTCCGTCTTCGCTGAAATTTTGTGTGCGTTATAAAACGTGTTGATAGGTCGTTACACATTATAGCTCCAGTTCTCTTCCACTTCGTTTTTTCATTTGTTCGTCATTTTGCTTTCTGTGTCAACTTTTTTTTTCCCAGTGCTTGGTTGAAACCCAAGAGGGTTGGGTTCTATTTGCCTTATATTTTTCTAAGGCTTGAACAAAATTGTTTAATTTTTGTATTATTGAAGTGCAGGAAAAAGACTCTT
>NW_010415599.1:20697-34043 GCF_000710305.1 Buceros rhinoceros silvestris
TCTTTCCCCCACACATTTCCAGCTGAATATTTCTCTTCAAACTTGGCTGGAGACTTGCAAATCAGCCAAGTTTGGTGAGAGTTGGGTAAGTGATGTTTTAGTACACAGAACACTTTAGGGAGGATTTTTAGAAGACCATCTGTTTGGCTTCAGCTTTTATCCTCACACCCTGTTAGGGACACACACTGGTTAATGTGTGCCAGATCCCTGCATCACAGGAGCTGCAGGTCATCTCTTCAAACTTGGCTGGAGACTTGCAAATCAGCCAAGTTTGGTGAGAGTTGGGTAAGTGATGTTTTAGTACACAGAACACTTTAGGGAGGATTTTTAGAAGACCATCTGTTTGGCTTCAGCTTTTATCCTCACACCCTGTTAGGGACACACACTGGTTAATGTGTGCCAGATCCCTGCATCACAGGAGCTGCAGGTCAGGTAATACCGGCGGTGTTAGAACAGAGCCTGAAGCGCGTGTCTCCTCTCAGAGAGAGGAGCGCAAGGCGGGAAGCCTTCCACGCAGGCATTAAGGGCTTCTTGGGTCCATTTCTCTGCTTAAAAGGTCAGAACTGTGGGGAAGCGCTGCCTGCCAGAGACCATCCAGGGCAGACATGAAATAGCTGTAGTGCTGGGGGGGACGCCAGTGTGGCACTGCCCTGAGCTGACATTCGTTTTCCCGGCGTGACACACTCATTAATGAAGTTGGCTTCATATCCAGGGTTTAGTCCAGATCTTAAAAAGCATTAAGTTTCTGGGAAATTGAAAAGCATTTTGTGCACGTATGATATGATCAATTATGCAAGTAAACAGAGAGGCCTCAGGTTGTGGCGTCTGTCACTCAGGTGTGGGGGGTTTTCTCTAGTCTTGGCTCTGCAAGATCTATAATGCCATTGCTGGCACCTGCAAGGTCTCAAATATAACCATAAGACTTTGAAAGATTAAATCTTCTGAGGTTTCTAAAAGCCTATGAGCAAGTTAGGTGCAACTCTCCTTACTGGGTGACGCTTTGCATCTTTGGGTGCTTATGCACCAATTGTAATTCTGGCCTCTGCATCCATCCGAGTGCACCGTTAAACTGCTCCATACATAGGTGGATGCTCCAGTCAGGCCGCGATTGCCGTTTTGTAAAGACAAATTTGGTGTGGCTGAAGCTAGGCAGGTACTGAAGGACCCATAGCCAGGCAGCATGGAGCTGAGCGTGATTTCTGAAGAGACACATGAGAAACTGAAAGCCCTGAAATGCTTTAGGTTGCTTTGAGTTTGCAAGTTGCCAAGTCAAGTTGCTTTCAAACGATGCAGAGGATTTGGTCTTTAACATTAAACTTGGGTGGTGTATAGTGGACATCAGGCACATTTTGCTGTGTAACTTCTTAAAAATAATGAGAAAGTAGGTGTACACAATATACCTGCCAATCCACTTGAACCACAGCAAGTCTCTCCTGATTGGTGTAAAGAACTCCCACTGACTTCAATATCTAAAGAGTATACTGGAAAAGAAACCTCTGCCCCACCTCGCAGAGTTAGATCTCTTGTTTGGGGGTAGATACTGGGTAGCTTTCCACATGCCAGGAGATTCAGGTCTGTTGCTCTTGGGGTTAGAGGCAAGCAAAGGAAAAGAAAGATGCCCACGTGGGCAGAGAGGATGGGAAGGCTTGCAGAGGGTTCCCTGCTGAAGAGCAGCTCTGACTCCAACACCAACGACTTCTAAACCCGATTAAATCAGAAATTCATTTCCCCTTGAGGGAGGGGGGATGGATTCAGAGAACATTAAAGCCGCTTCACCAAGTTTCAAGGCCAGATTCTAAGCTAGCGTGAATCAGTTCTTTCCTTTGGACTGGTATAAATCAGGTTTGTAAATCGAAATCTTAAAGAAGTGTTTTCAAGAAAAGAGAAATGAAAGCTGAGAAAACAGAGTGTCTTTTCTTGTAGCAGCCCTTTTTCTTTCTTTCTTGGTGCTATGTTATACTTTGAATATAAACTCTAGCAATAAAATGCAAAGATAAAGATGAAGGCTGGCTATAAATATATACATAGACCATATTTCTTCTGGTTTTTAAGCGTACGCTTGTCACAGCTCAGAAGATTCGGCATGTGAAGTGGCAGGAGATTACCATTTTTTACTGCTTAGCATGCATTGCATCTCATTGAGCTTGCAAAGAAGTAGCTTTTGCATTTCTGCCTGCCTCATTCATGAAGTATTGTGTTATGGATTGTGTTCATAAACAAACATCAGAATCTTGATTATCTGCATGGCATTCTGGACACTGATTACTTGAATCTCATTGTGAAATTCTCCACTAGCTGTAAAAGAATCATGTGCTCTGACAGTTGGTATTTATCTTTATGGTTCTCCAGATTTATCAAACTTGTCAGATATTACACTGATTCTTTTCACCTTTTTGCACTTTCTTCGTGCCTTCCCTGTAAGGTATGATTAGGATTCAGCACCTACTGAAACAGGGATTTTTGCCAAACAAAAATCATTGGAAGGAACAAGAAATAACTTTAAATTTGTAAGAAAGTCACTGGAGATTCAAGAACATATTTGAAGTTGCCAAGCAGGGATGAGCCTTACCTGTTCGATCCTATCTTTATGTTCTTGCATTACTGTGTTTCTCTCCCAGATGAGCAGAACAGGGACTGTCTTTCATTGTGTGCACGAAAGCTTCAGTATTATTATGAGACCTTATAGCAACTTTCCCGTACTTAAAGGGGCCAAAGGAAATCTGGGAAGGGGCTTTTTATCAGGTACTGTAGTGACAAGACAAGGAGTAATGATTTCAAACTGAAAGAGGGGAGATGTAGATTAGATATTAGGAAGAAATTCCGTGAGGGTGCCCCGACAGGTTGTGGATGCCCCATCCCTGGCAGCGCTCAAGGCCAGGCTGGACAGGGCTTGGAGCACCCTGCTCTGGTGGAAGGTGTCCCTGCCCATGGCAGGGGGTTGGAGCTGGATGATCTTTAAGGTCCCTTCCGACCCAAACCATTCTGTGATTCTCTGAAGTTGTTGGTGCACCCATCAGAAAGACCCCCATTTGGTTCATTTCCCCTCTTGGCTGCACATCTTGCTCTCGCGTGACACTAATATAGGGTTTGATGCATGGAGTGCAGCTGAGAGGCCCGTTCTGTCAGATAATTAATTTAGTGCTCAGTGTTTTCAAGAGCAAACCCATTCAAGTTTATTTCATAACTGGCATAGCCTTCGTGCAAGTGCTAATTGTTTATATTCCCTTCAACAGAGCCTCCTGCTGTTCTTTTTCATTTGAAATAATTACCAAAGTTTAAACTTCCAGACAATTGTATTAAGGGGAATCATGCAGTGCTGCTTAAACAAGTCTTTGAAGACTGAGAGGACAGCTTTCATAGCTCTTTTACATAGTCATTTTACATATCTTAAGAGAGAGAGAGGCATAAACAGAATTTATAGTCCTCTCCATACTCTTATGACTCATGAGTATCAAATATAAGAGGCAGAGCTGTGCATGCTGCTAAGGCTGTGTCATCAGCTGGGAATGTAGCTTGGCACAGCCAGCCTCAGCGGTGTGAGAAACTGCACTAATCCTCGATAAAATTCGCTGGGAGATCTGCTCCTTGAGCCTTTAATGAGTAACCTGGTAGTCATTAATTTAATAGCCTAGTAAACAATCTGTTATTTCTTTTGCTTTTTATTATACCTATACCTCCGCCTTGTAGGGCCACTGTGAGGGCTAATTAGTTCAAATGTGCTCCATTATTTAATAACTCTTCTGCATTTGTTTAATTGAGAAATAGCATAAATTTTTTGCATGGAAGCTATTAGGAAAGGGAGTGTGGCACCTCTTCCACTACTCGGTTGCATTTCTGTGATTGTACTACTAGGGCTGGATTGCTTCCCTAGATGAGAAAAGCAGCTTAAAGCCGCCTCTCTCACCTTATCTTGTGCTAGAAGAGGTCCCCATGGAGGAAAACACGTTTCCTCCTTCCCAGCCAGCCCCATGCATGTGTTTAACCCATCGTTCAACCTGATAATTTCATTTCTGAAATTTTTTACAAATGTTGGTAGGTGTATCCTGGTCGTAGAGACTTGCTGGATCTTACAGAGCAGCTACAGGCTTGTGAAATTGCTGGAGCTGGGACCACCAATAAAAACTTTGTGTTGGTGATTGAGTAGGGGAAATTCTTTTCTCTGTCTGCACTGAATCAGTGCCCTAGTTTCAACTAGATATACTAGTATTCATTTCCTGCCTGAAATGCTTGGGCATACTGGGAAGTGTTAAGCAATTGGGATTCATCCCAGAAAACGGTCCATTTCATTTTCAGCTTAAGTGATACAGTGTGTTAAGTTTGTAAAGTTCGGTGCGATAGTTTATGCGCAGTAAAAGAGCAGATAGTATTGAGCGAGATCGCTATTTCAATAAAAGGAAAATGCAGAGTGTTATATTAACCATCCACCAGACACCCTCCTCCCCTTCAGCATCTTGGAGCCCTCAATGGGGCGAAAGTCCCTTTCACAAGCTTGTATCACGCTGAGCTGCTGGGAGGAATTTTGTCATACTTGGCCAGTGAAGATCGCCAGTGCTGTAACGGTCCTGGGCGAGCTCTGTCTCCCCGTACCACCCGGCCTCCCTCTGCCAGCGATTGTATGCGACGGGGCGCCGCAGAAGAGCTTTGTTGCCTTTGCTGCTGTGACCCACCAGCTATGAGGTAGTGTCTCAGATTTGAGCTCGAGGAATCCATTCCTGTGTTCCTCCGTAAGGTGACGGGGCTGAAGCTCCGGTCTTTAATGTGAGTTTTCAGACTGGTATTTAAAATAAAAAACCAAACCCAAGCAAACTGTTCATACTTGCAGTAATAAAATGGAAAAAATATTTTGATCTTAACGATGCAGTTAAGGCTAACAACCCTTCAACATGGTTTTAAAATCTAAAACTAAGTTCTTGCAAATATCCGGCATTACGCTGGGTTTGTAAAGGGCTTGTACTGAGGCATTTTCATATTGAATTAATTTAGCTTATACTTGGCTATTTCACGTCTCTTGCAACAGATCTTGCGAGCGTAAGGTATGAATTTCACTGTTGGATTAAAATAATACTTTGCTTTCCAGCTATGAACATGTGATCATTTTTTTTTAACAGGCAAAAGGAGAATCTCCCTTGTTCTTAATTCTTACTGTGATTGCCTTGAGTCGAGCTGAACACAAAACAATTCCTACAGCAGGTTCTCTCCCACCATCCATAGATGTTTTGGTTGGAAAAGACATTTAACATCATTGAGTTCCCCCGGTCCCCCAGCACTGCCAGGTCCCCACTGCCCCCTGTCCCTCAGCACCACCTGGACACGAGGGCTGTTCAACCCCTCCAGGGATGGGGACTCCACCACTGCCCTGGGCAGCCTGGGCCAGCCCTGGACAACCCCAACGGGGAAGAAATTGTTCCTCAGGGCCAACCTCAACCTCCTGTATTTCAATATGATTAACTCAAACCCCAGTTAATTTACTCCTTCTATAGGAACATTTCTCATTTCTCAGCATTGTAATGATAAATCATAGAGGTTATAGGCAGTTTAAAGCTTGATAAGGAAAAAATAATTAGGATTGACTTAATAAGCTTTTTATATATATAAATGGAATAGTAATATCTTGACAGTAAAAGAACTTCAAAGTGTTACTGTCTTTCTAGAAATAAAATGATGGCCAGAAAATCTGCCAATTGTTTTTGAAAAGCTTGTGTAGATGAGGTAAAAATGATCTGTACTAATTTGATATCGTAGCAGAAAGTTCGTGTACAACTTCTATCTTGAGGAAACTGTGTGTCCCTTTTGAACATTGTCTTTCCTCAAGGACAGAGTTTTAAAGTATGATTGAGCTTCCGAAGCTTAATTTAACAAACCAATTGCAATTTACGGTGCTGTAGAGACGGGGGAGTGATGAAGCTTAGTGGGGCTGGAGTTGAAATGCATTTGGTGATAATTTCCATTTGGATGACGTGTGTGTGGTGGGGTGCTGCTGCCAGAGTCTGCAGGCATTTTACTGGACTTGATGTCATCCCTGTCCTGCAAGGATGTGCTTGTGGTATTTCCGGTCAATGTAACGATAAATCTGCTCATGACTCCGGTTGCACTGAAGTATGTGTTTGCACACCCAGATACAGCAGTTGGACACACACAGTGGCTTTGATGGGGCCACTGAAATCCAGGGAGGGGTCTGGTCACCTCTTGGTGCTCCTCAGCAAACCAGAATACATGAAGCTCCATTTAGACCTCCAGCTCCGACTTTGCCAATGCCTTTTCATCCTCTGCCCCAAGTCCCAGGACACTCATCCGTAGTTTCTTCTGAAGTTTGAATCACTTTCAGGAAATGAAGTGCTCATAGGTCCTGCCCTCATTCCTTTGCCCTTACTGTCTCTCCTGTATTAGGATCAACTTCATTCTGCTTCTGATGAATGAACTTGTTCCCCATTCCTCTTCTGGCCATCTCCCTTCAACCAGGAGCTACTGGGAAGTTTCTTGGCAGGGTTCATCTCCTTGTTTGTGCCTTCTCTCTCCACTGACCGCATCCTTTAAGAAATGCTTTAGCAGTCCTGCACAAAAATGGTCTTTTGGGGGTGAACCTGCCAAACCCTTCCAAGCCAGTCGTCACTATCTGGAGTGATTTGCCTCCTTCTGAGGTGGCAACATTTAAATAAAGTGTTTAAAGTGAAGCCTGTAGATAATTTTAATATTCAGGAGAGTGGCATTTATTACCTGAGGCCACATAAATGGCCATGGGAGAAACCATTTTCAGTCAAAGCTGCTGCCTTGCCAGGGGAGGATGAGATCTTCATTGAGGTGCCTAAGCTTTGCATGCTGTTGGATGCTGCCTTCTGGCACACGTCGTTTGTGTGAGTGTTGGAGATGGCAGGCTCCTTCAGGCAGCGATCTTGAATGAAGTCCTACACTGGTGTCTCTCAGATGACACTATTTACTTTAGTTTCACCCATTCCATCATCTTTCCCTGGATGTTTTCGCATTAAGTACATCTTGTACTGAAAAAGAAGCACTGCTGGAGGAGGTCTGCTTCAACTCCTGGCAAGTGGCGATGAGACAAAAGCTCTTAGATGTGTTAATCTAAACAGCCATAGTATCCCTGCCCCAAAAAGGACCGTTTCCTTGGCAGATACTGAACCTGCCTCTTTCAAAGGAGAGGAGAGTTTCTGGAAATGAATCTGTTGCAGGGAAAAGCCAATGAGAGGAGCTGTGTAATTTTGTCCTCAAAGCAACTTCTAGCATATTGCTGCTTGAACGTTGCACACTCCCTTCTGCCTACGCTGGCATGGTCAGGGTGCGTTTCCAGCAGGAGGAGAAAAAGTGGGATCCCTAAACCGAGTATCTCCAACAGAAACTGCCTTTCTCTTGGTTTCAACAGACAGAAACATTGTTTAAACCAGACTTTTTTTGGCATTTACTGGCATTACTAAGAAAGAGTTGGCAAGGACAGCTGGCAGGAGGAGATGAGTTGGATAAGCTTTAAAGATTTTTTTTTCTATAAAATGAATATCCAGAAGCTGTGTAAATGTATTTTTTCAGTTTAAAAAGTCTATAGAAAGACGACATATTGGATGGAAATAACATTGAAGCTGACTGTGCCCTCCAAATTCTTTTTCCCCAATTAAAAAGATGGGAAAAAAAAAAAAAAGACAAAACAAAACAACACCTCAGGAAATCCCTAGAATGTTTATTCGGGAACAGACCAGCCTGTTACAGTCATTAGCTTGCAAAGGTATTTCTGTTATAGTCAGAGGATAAAGTGAATTTTAACCTTTTATTGCCAAAACATGTCATGTTTTTTAGTGAAGTGGCTATTGAGACGCTTTGAGGCATGTAAATTACTGTGAATAAGGGAGTGGCTTATGTAAAAACCAAAACCAAACCCTGAAAGTGCACCCTGCAGAGAGAAATTAAAAATCAATTTAAATTTAAAAAAAAAAATCAATTTGAAAGTATGAAATACTGTATTTCATACTTTACTGAGTTTCTGGTGTTTTTCTTTAGCATTTCTGGTTGTAAACAGCTTCAGCTACAACATTTCAAAGACATTGACCTCGTTTTCTCATTGCGAGTTTAGCGCGGAACTGCTTATTGCCTGTGGTACGCTGATTATAAAGAAAAAAGGGCATGGGGCTGGAGCGGTTTAAACCGTGATCTGCGGGATCCCTCCAGGCCAAAGAGGTTGTTTCCCAGGATCCCCATAGGAGGGAGAGAGGGAAGGAAAGGAAACGCTGCTCTACAGAGACCAAGCGCCAAGAGCCTGGGAACGCTGCGCGGCTCAGGGGGCAAATTTAGGATGCGGACACAGAAACAGTTGGGGGTTTTCTAAGATGGAAACCTAAATTGTTTGCTTTGTACAGTCAAGCATCTCCCCTTCCATTGTCTTGCCTTTTTCCATCTAGAAAATGGGAATAACGTTTAATCCAAGCCATGGGACATCAGTTTGATTTTGGGTAATGGCCTGTTTAGATTGAAAGTGTTATTTGTACTCGTACTCCTGCTGTACAACTTTTAGGGAGCAAGGGTTTGCTGTTCGGGGGGAGAGGGATGTCTGGCATGTGTGGATAAATCACGCGTGTGTCGTCAGAACAAGGGAACAAATATTTTCAAGATTTGTGTTTGTAAAGCATTAAAGAGGAGAAGTGTTTGCAATGCTGTGTACAAAGATTTTCCCTGTTGCAATCTTGGCAGCAGTTTAAGAGCAGCTTGTAAGTACTATGAACGTTAATTGAGATTTTTATAGAGTATGATGAGCCATATAAATCAGTCCAAGTTTAGCACAATCACCTTTCTCTGAGGGAGATTAACGTTGACATGAAAACACTTTATTTTAAGGAACGTTTTGAGAACTAATACTTTAGTTTATTATGTATTTTTCTTTAGTGTGTATTTTTTTGCTGCTTTCAAATACGCAATTTAATCATCAAGCATCAATTTATTTTTAAAATTGAATTTATTTGTTTTAACACACTTCCATACATCTTTTATTAACTAGTTGGAACTAGATGATCTTTAAGGCCTCTTCTGACCTAAACCCTTCTACGATTATAACTTAAAAAGCAAATTCTCTTCGTAGAATTGATATCAACTGTAACGTCAGCTGTCACAGAATTAATATTTAGCGATTTCTCCACATCTGTGTGATTGAGAGGGAAAGACAGCTAGACTTGAGCTATTTCTTTAAAGGAGATTCCTGAGGCCTCCCCACCCCCTTGCTGTTTCCCAGTAGGCGTATCTGTATCTATATCAATAAAGTAGGTATATTAGTATCTATATTGCTATCTTCACCTACATCATCCATATCTATACATGCATACAAGTACTCTGTTTCCAACCTCGTCTCAGGATTCAGCTCTTAAATCACGGTTTGAATTTCTTTTTTCAACAATATGTGAGGAAAAATTGGCTGAAGAAGGTTACAGTAAGGTTGTGTGTAGAAATCAACCCAAAAAATCAACTTGAGAAGGAAGGTGTATCCCACTGAGTGGAATTCCTATCAATGTTTCTGCTTTGCTAGGGCATATTAGGAAGGAATTACATTTAGAAGCAGAGAGCTTATCGGTGTGTCCTTGTAGCAGACTTGCCAATGTCATGAACTTCACATATGTAGATAGAGTTGTTCTAATTTTAGGACTAGACAGTGGGGAAAAAAAGCTTACTGTAAAAGAAATAAACCCAGTATTCAGTCATTGGAAGTGTGGAGAGTATCTGTGTCATCATTAAAGAGCTGAAAAACTGCAACAGGATCAGTTGCTACAGACATTTGGATGATATATGAAACAAGTGTCTTGCGGGGATCCCCTATTATTGTGTGATAGAGCTGAACAATATTTCCTACAATTCTAATAATTCTGGGCAGGTAACAAAGGCAGATTGATTTTATTTTTTTTTTTTCTCGGAAGTATAAAAAATTCTTCATGGCCTTTATTGCTAAAATATTTAGATGAATAATGCAGTCTCTGCTTGAAGTCTGCAAAGGCAATGTCGGGGTGTTTTTCCCAGCAAAATCTTTATAATTCTCACTGAAATCAATATATCCCTGGTAAAACACAAAGCTGTGTCTCACCAAGGTGTATTACTTCAGCTGAATGTGAATTCTTGCAACAGCCATCGCAGTCAAGCCAAAGGATTTAGAAATATTGCGGTAAGCTTTGTTTTTTCAGCAGCCGCTTTACATTTTTACATTCTATATATTTATATTTTACATACATTATTTTCTTGCCATGGCAGCAGGAGTGTCGAAAGTTCCTCAAGACAATAGTGAAATTGCTTTCATGATCTGTCCTTTTGGTGTGCTGTCTGGCACCTGATGGTCTGCCATGAGCTAGCGAGAAATGCATCCAGCGGAAAATAGAGTCCAATGGCAATTTGTTGCTGTCTTTGCTTACCCCACAAAATCACTCCTCTGCATCTCTCAGAATGTGCAAGTTTGCTTCAATTTTAGGAGCTGTTATCTTGTCTGTGGATGCAATGCCACTGTCCTTAGTGCATGGGAGGGAAATAACCTGTCCCCCGTGTTTAGCCTAAGGTAACGTTAGATGTGCAGGGGGTTCTTCTCTGTGAATTCTGGTTTCCAGTCTGTAACTTGACGGAGTTGTTTGGCAGTCGATACACTTTCTTTATCAAATCTACGGTGCAATTCAGGTTTCTTTAAAAACAGCCTCTATGTCAAAGCAAGTAACTGTTGTAGAGAGAATACTGCAGCTCCCTCATCTCCCTAAGGCAGTTCAGAGTCAGTTGCTCCGGAGCCCCTCGGAGGATGAGTACACACGTGGCATCTTCACTCTTCTTAATTCTTTCTCTAAGTGTAACCAATTTATTCAGTCCTCAAATGTTATTTTCTTGTGCACCTCGATGAGTTGTCTTCTGAGTTCCACTTAAGTTTTGCGATAGGTCTCTAAAATTCTCATCCCTCATCATCTCGGGCAATCAGCTCAGTAGAGGGAACCCCTGCAGAGCTCTTCTCTATTTGGATGTTGATGAGCCTGGAAGAAAATTTCCAAAAAGACTCTATATATACTTCTAAACCTGCAAGAAGCCTCTGGCTTGCTCCTGTGCTTCAAAGCCCTGCTCTAAACAGCCTGTGCTCAGTGAGACTTGGCGATTCACAGCAGTGGTACCCCTGTCTGGCGAGCACTCCCTGTTTACAGACACGAATGTCCCTTTCCAGAGGCTGCCTCTCTGCATTCTGCTAATTTATATGACTCAGGATTACAAAAACCAGAAGTCTGGTGCAATATGTCATGTTTTAACTGGCAATTTTTCATACGCTGATGTTGTTGAATTTCATTTAAATATTTAACATGATGCATTAAGGCTTTTTTTTTTTTAAGGGCTGTAAAGGAGTGGTAATTCAGTAGTTTGGGTGCATACCTCGATGAGAGGTTGGATTTGGCTTGCGATCAAACCTGGTCATTAGTAGTCAAGTGGTTGGAGTACACCTGAGTGCAGGTGGAATGCTGTGGAACAGACCACCGAGGCTTTGAATCTCACAGGAGGCTGCAGCCCTGGAGACTGTACATGCTTCATGCTAGATCCTTACTCAATAATCACTGGGAAGGAGAGCAGCCATTAAAATCAGTGAGGGAGAGGTCACCTGGGGAGAACACAAGAAAGAGTGCAGGGAGTGGTTGGAGGTCTGAAACCCTGGCCCACAGCGAGGACCAAAGAGCTGGTACTGTCATGGGTGGAAACGTGATAAATCTCCTAGAAGGTGGCTGCAGGAAAATAAGAGGGAGTAATTAGTATTTGTGTCACTGTTAGACGTGCTCCCTGTCTAGCAGGGAGAAGAATGATCTTACAAGGCAGCAAGTAAGAGCTCAGTAAGGAAGATAATGAGAAAAGGGTGTATTTACATGCACATAGTGAGGAAGGGAAGCTTTGAAGTCTCTGAGTGCACTCGATTTTCAGAAAAGCCAGAGAATCAGCTGCTAATGAGAGAGGTATAGTCCATCCTGACATGGGGCAGAAACCTCTGAGGTCCCACAAGCCACATATTCTCTGAGGTGATGTGAAGGGGAGACCATTCCTTCTCCTTTATGAAAACCTGCTTTGCAAACTTTTGTCATCTCTACATTTCAAAGAATAAGATTCAGATTTTTCTGAGTTTTTAAATACCTAAAACTTCACAGGGAACACTTCCATTTCTTGCCTAGGATGCCCCGATCTTTTCTTTCTCTTCTAATTATTAGTTTTGTACAACCTAGATCCAGACTTTAACTAATACTGAACAGTAGACAACTAAAAGATTAACTATAATCTTGTCTCATCTGGGCAAAGAGAAAATGTCCTCGTTTTTTCTTTTAAATTTTGTTGCTAACTCAAGGATGGACACTGAACTCACAGAGGTGGATCAGGATGCCATGGAGGTTGGGATATTTATAACCTGAAGAGATTTGGGTTAAAGGAGGAAGTTACAGCTCAGGAAGGACTTGTTAAATTTTCTGTTGAGCTGCAGAATTCCCGTGTAATCACGGAGAAATCAATTAAACTTCTCCTTGCTGTAGCTGCTCATCTGTAAATGGAGACAGTGGCAAATCCCTGCCTCACAGCGGGTGCAGTGAGAGAGGCTCTTATGAACATGGGAAATAGTTCTAGAGAACAGTAGTAGACAGCCTGAGGAAATCCTTTCTCTGAGGAATTCTGGAGGTCCAAGACAGTTGTTTATGTTATTCTGTTGAGACAGGTTGTGAAAAAACAGAGTGTCCGTTTGATCTGTTGACTGTGTCCAGTAGTAGCACTTTCCTTATTGCCTCTTCCCAAAGCATGTGCTATAAAAATAGTGTAAACAAAACTTGCATGGGCAGATTAATCGTTTGAAAGCCGGCTGAAGTCTTTCTTGTGTATCTGCCTGGTTTTTATGGAAAACTTGTTACACACAAATAATCAGGCTTCAGCAGCATCCCTTTGACAGCTTTCTGGGAGTATAATGCCATCAGATATGTTGGGTGGCAGCAACAGACTCGTGTCTGTGTCATCTGTCACTCTGAGAAGCATCAAAGCTTCAAAAGAATTTCAGGAAGGGGGAAGGGAGGAGAGGATTTAACTGCAGTGCATCATAAATAGACCAAATCCTGAGATGACAATTTCAACTGTTTACAATAAGCACAAACTAATTCAAAACACATCCAGGGACACTGGGGTTGTAAAGTGCTGGCGGATCACAGGGGCTGTGTGGCAGAGCTGTCCTAATTAGCAGTGAGCGGAGTCATGGTGATGGGTTTGGGGGGCTGGTGGGTTTTTTTGGGTTTTTTTTCTTTTTTGTTTTTTTGGGGTTTTTTTAAGGATTTGAATGAAAACACGTTCAGTCCAGAGCTAGTTGTGAGTCTTCTTTTTTTTTTTTTTTTTTT